>NC_091978.1:348145886-348426084 GCF_044704955.1 Pristiophorus japonicus | reverse complement strand
GGGGAAAGGAGAATGGGGGGGAAAGGAGAATGGGGGGGAAGGAGAATGGGGGGGAAAGGGAGAATGGGGGGGGGAAAGGAGAATGGGGGGGAAAGGAGAATGGGGGGGGGGAAAGGAGAATGGGGGGGGGGTGAGGCTGAACAGGCCGGGCCAGAGCCTTCGGGCAGGGCACATCCCCAGCACCAGATTTACAGATAGGTGGCGTTGGGTCGGGTCGGGGGGGTGGTGGGAGGAAGGTCGGTTCGGTTCGCGTCGGGGGGAGGGAGGGAGAGGGAGGACAGGTCGGTGGGGGGGTGAGGTCGGGGGGTGGGGGGTGAGGTCGGATCCAGTCCGGGGGGGAGGGGGGCGGGAAGCGGGAGTCAGGTCCAGTCCGGAGGCAGTGGGGGGGGGAAACGGGAGTTAGGTCCGGTCCGGGGGGGGCGGGGGGGGGGGCGGTGGGGGGAAGCGGGAGTCAGGTCGGGTCGATGCGGGGGGGGGGGGGAAGCGGGAGTCGGATCCGGTCCGGCGGCGGGGTGGGGGGGGGGGAAGCGGGGAGTCGTCCGGTCCGGGGGCGGGAAGCGGGAGTCGGGTCGGCAGGAAGCAGGAGCTGGCCGTAGGAGGAGCCTTATTCATGCAGCCCCAGTGAGGCCATTCGGCCAGGGCTAGGGGCTGCGTGCTTTGGGCCCCTCCCACACAGTTTCGGGCGCCTGGAGCTACTGCACTTGCGCGCCACTGTAGCGCGCATGTGCAGAGGTCCCGGCACTGTTTTCAGCACAGGGACTTGGCTCCGCCCCTACAGCTCCTGCTGTGCTGCGCCGAGGACCAGAGGACCTGCATGGAGGTGGAGAATACGGAGGGTTTTTTTTCAGGCGCACTTTGTGGCGCGAAAAACGGGCGTCCAGGTCGGGACTGCGCCGTTCTAGGCGTGGCTCGAAACTTGGGCCCTAAGTGCCCATCCAACCATCTCTTTAAAGTGGTGAGGGTTTCTGCATCCACCACTCTTCCAGGCAGCGAGTTCCAGATCCCCACAACCCTCTGCGTAAAGAAGATCCCCCTCAAATCCCCTCTAAACCTTCCACTAACCACCTTAACACTATGCCCCCTCGTAATAGACCCTTCCACCAATGGAAATAGGCCCTTACTATCCACTATGTCCAGGCCCCTCAATATTTTGTACACTCAATGAGGTCTCCTCTCAACCTCCTCTGATCCAATGAGAACAAACCCAGCCTATCCAATCTGTCCTCATAACTAAGATTCTCCATTTCAGGCAGCATCCTAGTAAATCTCCTCTAGTGCAATCTCTCTAGTGCAATCACGTCCTTCCCGTAATACAGCAACCAGAACTGCTTGCAGTACTCCAGCTGTGGCCTAACCAAAGTATTATACAATTTAAGCATAACCTCCCTGCTCTTATGTTCTATGCCTCCGACAATAAAGGCAAGCATTCCATATGCCTTCTTAACCACCTTATCCACTTGGCCTGCTACTTTCAGGGATCTGTGGACAAGCTCTCCAAGGTTCCTTTGTTCATCTATACTATTAAGTGGCCTACTGCTTAATGTGTATACCCTTTCCTTATTAGCCCTCCCAAAGTGCATCACCTCACATTTCTCTGAATTAAATTCCATTTGCCACTGCTATGCCCACCTGACCAGTAGATTGACATCCTTCTGCAGCCCATGACTTTCCTCTTCATTATCAACCACACAGCCAATTTTAATGTCGTCTGCAAACTTTTTAATTGTTGTCTGACAAATGATCTATCCCCTCTCTCACTAGTATGTAATGCTCTGAGTTTATACTTACTACTGGTAGCATCTGCTACAATTAAAGATTGCTTTAGAAGCCAATTAGCAGGAGTTTTAATGGAAGAAATTCGACAGTGACATTACTGTATTCGTAAAAGTGCGGCAGCTCACTAGAATTAGCGTCCTATGGTGCTGAATAAAGAAAGTGAAGACTCAACTTGGAAATTTAGATGGGCTAACCTAGTTGTTAAATCACAAATATTAAATGTAGCATTAGCAGTGCAACATGAAATTCAGCAACATACCGTCCATTTTACCACCCAATTACCGCTGGAAAACAGTTTACAGCCCAAATCACAGCCAAAGTGGAAATTACCACTCATTTACCACCCATATATCGCTGGCGGTAAATTCGACAGCCAATTATCGCCGGCAATAAACAATAGCGCCTGCCCATTTTTAAAAAATGGATTCTGACGTCATTTCTCGTACCTATTAATGACCCAGAAAGCTTGGCATCTTTATCATACTCACAACCAGATATTAATATACCTTCAGTAATACTGTTTGCAATATTTTAAAACTAATGCTTGCCAAATAATAGTGACCTATTTCATTACAACTGTATACTTTTGCTTTTTCTTCTGATATGAATTTAATGACAAGCCAATGATGTGCGTTCTGCAACTAACATCTACATGCTCATATTTTCATTATTATTAACAATTCTGGTTCACTCCACAGAAGTCACAATCAATTAGTAGCAAGTTGATTTCAACTTTCATTCTTCATTAACGTCAGTACAACTGTGGAGACATTTTTAATTACTGTGAATAAAACATATCAAAAGCATGTTGAATACAGCAGAAATAATTTATTAAGTTATGTTTCCATTCTGGAAAGGACACAGCTTGCATACAAAGTTCAATATAATGAAAAGCAGCAATTGTGATTGGCTCAATTTATAAAACAATATAATTCAGCACTACATCTCGTATGCAGGAACGTGTCCTGGCAGTTCTCATTATATTCCCTCCAGGGGAATAAGATAGCACATCTCCGTCACATCTTTGAGTAACTTGCTCCAAACAAAGCTAATTTTTGAACACACTAACAATTTGATGTCGCTGCAAACAAATATTTTTAAGGATTTAAAAATCCAAAGTGCCTAATCTTTTTCTTGTCAATTTTCTCCTTCCGAGGGCATTCACTCCTTGTTGGGATATGATTCCACTGGCACCAGGCACTCTCCAACACCTTAGCCATTTATCCATTCTTCATATGTTACCCTTCGCAGTAATTACTGACAGGCTACTTAATTATATGGGGCACTGCAATCGAGCCCAATTCTGCCCTCACCCAACAATATGAGCACACTTTGGGCAGGAGTCAACACATAACAATCATGAAAAGAAAGACTTGCATTTATATAGCGCCTGTCACGACCACCGGACGTCTCAAGCACTTTGCAGCCAATTAAGTATTTTTTGAAGTGTAGTCACTGTTGCAATGTGGGAAATGCAGCAGCCAATTTGTGGACAGCAAGCTCCCACAAACAGCAACATGATAGTAACTATATAATCTGTTTTTTGTTATGTTGATTCAGGGATGACTCCCCTGCTCTTCTTCAAATAGCACCATGGGACCTTTTACACCCACTTGAGAGAGCAGACAGGGCCTCTGTTTAACATCTCATCTGAAAGACAGCACTCCCTCAGCATTACACTGGAGTGTCAGCTGAGATTTTGTACTCAAGTCCCAATGTGGGATTTGAACCCACAACCTTCTGACTCAGAGGCAAGTGTGCTACCCACTGAGCCACAGCTGACACTATGAGAATGAGAACCCTGGCCAATTGTCCACCAGTGGAGCCAGAGATACTGGGCACTTCCTATAAATGTGGCTCAACTACTCACTGAATAAATTTGTTGGGGGTAATTTTGACTAGTGCAATAGTGTAAAATGCGGGAGAGCCCATTTTGTTGCTCTCCCAATTTGTATTAAGTTAAGCCTGCCAGGGGAGCCCATAATTATGGACATCAATTAGAGAGGCAAAGCGACTTTTAAAGCATCAGATTTCACCTTGTCGTTGCGCTTGTTACAAAGCTGAAAATACAGAGTAAATGTTGATTGATTGAGTTCGTCCCTGGATTGCAGAACGGGCTGATGGCTCATCAGTCCTTTACTCAGCAGTGCTATGTGGAGGAAGAAGAAAAACAAAATTAAAAGCAACAAAATAAATGAATGATACAAGTAGGAAATGTTACCGTGTGCTCTGTGCACACCAAATGTAAACACAAAAATTTGCTGCATGTGATCACCCCATGTTTGTGCTCTTGGAAGTTCATGAGCCAACAGCTTGTAAAAGGCTGATCAGCATGAGAGATTCTCTAGCTGCGCTACTGGCATTTAAATAACAAAAGAACTGTGGGAAGCGACTGGGGGGATTTCACTGAAGAAGCTCCCTGAAGGAGGTGAATTCAAGAAGACAGACAAGCAGAGAAAAGAACTGCTAAAATGGCAACAAGACAGAACAGAAAGTGTAGAGATAAGGGGCAAAAAAATCATTAATAAAAAGCGAGAAAGATAGACTTTAAAGAGCAAAGTGCAAGATCATTTATCAGAAATAAAGATGAAATGAATTAGATAGGAAATGTAATTTAAAAAAATGTGAAGTATACGACTGGGAATACAAAGTCATACGAAAACTGAAGGATGAAAATAAGAAGCTGTGCGGAATCATGAACATAGATTAGAATCTTATGTTCTTCTTCAAAATAGTGCCACGGGATCTATAACATCCACCTGAGGGAGTAGACGGCGCCTCAGTTTAACATCTCATCTGAAAGAGTGCACCTCTGACTGTACAACACTCCCTCAGTACTGCACAGGAGTGTCAGCCTAGATTTTTGTGCTTGAGTCTCTGGAGTGGGACTTGAACCCACAACTTTCTGACTCAGAGGTGAGAGTGCTACAAACTGAGCCATGGCTGACAACGAAGCAGATTACACCGTCCCCTCAAAAAAAAGAGTTCTTTACCAGTATTCCAGAATTTATCCCCAAATAACACCCACTGATAACTTCTTGCCCTATAATATAAAGATGATTATTTTTAAAACTGCAAATGTTGAATATCTGAAATAAAAATAGAAATTGCTGGAAACACACAATGGGTCAGTCAATATCATTAAAGAGAAACAACAGGTTTAATGTTTTGGATGTGTAACCCTTCATCAGAACAATATATATAATAATATTATTGGAATGACCAGCAAGTTTGCATGTTTTAACCTGTGATTCCTGGCATTCATTAATTTTGTTCATAACTATTCATATTGTGTTACAATTTGTTACTGATTTGAAGAAAAAGGCCTTTATCAATAAAGGCTCTTGACATTTACTGTCCAGCTAAAGATAAATGTTAAATAATTCTGCTGGATGTTTGTCTTATAGAGACCATATGACATTCACTCCAACACGCCAGTGGAAGAAATACTTCTCATGATTAGAACTGAAAAAGTGCACTGTTCATCTACCTGGTCCAAAGGCTTGGTGGCGTTAGTAAAAAAGGTAAAGAATGGAAAGAAAAGGTCACGGCATGCACTTTTATAGCTGGCGCAGAGATATTTTTAGCCAGAAAAATCAACCTGAAAACGCTTCACTGCCGTAAAAGATGAAAAAGAAATCTCAGTACTGTTTGAGAACATTCTGTTTTGAAATACAGAGGGGAAATTTAACCCACTAGGTCCAGCAAGAACGAGGGGTCCTTTAAAATGGAGCCTTCAGCCTTACTTCCCCGATCCCATTGAAATACTGCTGGTCACCATTTTAAATGCTCACTGCAGTTCGGGGTCAGCAAGTTGGGCTTCCATCACGACAATGGGACCCCGATTGGATTTTAACTCAGGTCTGACTGGGGAAGCTTACCGAGGAGTCCCGTCAGGCAAAGGAAGGTCAGAAGCCACCAGGAGCAGGAAGCGACCCTCCAACCTAAGACAAAACCTTTCCTTCATGGGGCCAGTAAAAACAGGAGTGCTCCTCCAGGCCTCAGACAGGAAGGTTGCAGCTTCCCATGCCTCAGGCACACCACCTTGCCTCCAACAGATCCTCCCAAAAACCCTGTTCATCATTTTATCTTCTTGCCAGCAAGCCTTGCTTTGGTGCCGGCCTGGAATCTGGGCCTATGAGTGTTTTCTTGCAGTCGCCCACACCCCACCCTTGACCTGAAACCCACGGAGAGTTAAAATTAACCCCATAGTTTTACTTCGGAAACTCCAGGACCAAAGGTAAATGCACTTTTGGTTTGGTCCTCTGGGAACGTGAGTTGGTTTGATGTCTGATTTCTGGCAGTGTAGTAAAAGAATATGGGCACAAAATTGGGATCGGTAGCACCCATTGTTTGACGCTATAGGTGCCGCTTGGGGACCAGTATGGCACCAGATGTGTGCGCGCACATGAATCATGGCAGATGCCATTTTGGTAAAGTATAAACAAGAGATGACCTTTAGCCACATCTGAAGCAGATGTTAGTCCATTTTCACTTGCAAATAAGGGACCTAACGCCTGCTTCTGGTCCCTGCTGCAGCCAGTGCTGATTGCCTCCAGGAAAACCAACGCTAAACACAATGTAAGTTTAAAAAGGCTAAGTACTCACCACCGCTCCCAGTCCCTAGATCTCCGACCTCACCCCCAACTCTGATTTTCAGGGTCCCGCAATCTCCTCCCGGCTCTAGCCCCGACCTCCTTGCCCACCCCGCCCGCCCCCCCCCAAACAGCGCTCCCGAGGCCTGCAATCATCCTAACCGATCCCCCACCGAACCCCGATCACAGACTCCGAGGCCCATCCGTTCCTCCTCCAGACCTCCACGACCACCTACCTGGAAATCGGATCATGAACCAGTGCAGGCTCCTACCGCAATGCCATCTACATTATAATGAGGTCCGAGGCCCAAAATCAGGGCCTCCTCGGACCTCCCCAGTTGAGTGTGGGCTGTTAACACTGTGCAGGTAAGGCGCACGAATTTCTAAGCTTTTGTGCCTATCATTTCTCATGATTGTGTTGGGCTGATTAACCTGAGAAAGTGTAAAAGGAATGGGGCTAGTATCTGCACTCAGTCTCTAGTAGGTGGAGAGAGGTATGCATTATTTCTCTTTGTGCCTAGTTGCTGTATGTTCTTATGTTTCCTGGACGTTTAGGGAGGCCATATATTTTGGGATCAGGATTACATTTTGGGAATTTGCTTCATGACTACCTGTAGCAGGGCTCCTGAAGCTAAATTCAAAGTCAATTTTGTAAGAAAATCCAGTCCTCATCCCAAATGATTCCTGCATTTCAATAAGCACCTGCATAAAACACACTACACTGGACAAATGTAGACAAAATATATCAAAGTCAATGTCAAACAGCAATCATGTTTAATGTAAAGTTCCGGTGATTTTTAAAAATTCTTTATTGGGATTGGCAAGGCAGCATTTGTTGCTCATTCCTATTCACCCTGAGAAGACGACAGTGAGCCTTTTTTCTGTTTGATACAACTAAGTGGTTTGCTCGGTCATTTCAAAGGTCAGTATGTCAACCATGTTAGTATGGGACTGCAGTCACAGATGGGCCAGATTAGGTAAGGAAGGCACTTTTCCTACCCTAAAGGAAATTAGTGAACTGTTGGGTTTTTAGCAAGAATTTAACAACTCCATGGTCATTTTTAAACAAGATTTTTATTTCTAGATTTTGTTTTTAAACTGAATTAAAATTTTCACATCTGACTTGTGGGATTGAACAGGTTTATCTGAATTAGACTCAGGCTCGACTCTAGTAACATAACCATTATACTACCATATCCACTAGTAACAGCTTTGTAGCAAAATCTTTCCTCTTAGCAGTTTGCGTACTTAGTCATGTATTTCAAAGAATTGTGACGTTTTTCTTTTATCTACCAGCAAAAAAACACAATGTTAAAATACGGTATTTTATTTCATGTTAGCTTCTTGTGAAAGAGCCTGAGAGTCGGCTATCAAGTCTCAAGGACATTCAGAATTCTCCATACTTAGTTGATGTGAACTGGGACGCTGTTCTGGAGAAGAATCTCCCTCCTGCTTTTGTTCCAAATGTGAGTTAACAAAGAGAAGGCAAAATGTAATAACCTTGATTGAATAATTCCCTTGCTGTGAGTTTTATTGTTGCATTTTATTAAGCTGATAAGTAATGTTGCTCCGAAACGGTGCATTTTAAAAATGTGAAATGAGCAGCATAGTAAGGTGACCAAGAGGTCAATTGGTGGATGAAGAGACAAACCAACTGAACTGATAGATGTGTGAGGTATCTGATTGTTCCTTCCCATTATGGCAAACATTGGCTCTGGATTCACGGCACCTACGGGAGCGTACAAGGTGCGCATGCACCCATAGGGGCTGTGCAAGTTCCGGGTTTACGTATGCGAAGCGCATGCAACTAAGCCCGGTGTAATGTCTGTAAGCTTGTAATGTTTGTAGCTCCACACACTGGATGTGGACGTATTGTGTACTGCAACTACAAAGTTAATAATAAACAGAACCATGAAGTTCCGGAGACTTCTGAGAGTTGCCTGCCATGTTAGGAAGCTGAGTGTGTGCTGTGCTCTGTGAATATATCACCTTTGGTGGCGAGATGGGATTTTTTGGATGATTTAAAACTGAAATTTTGTTGGTGAAAGATTCCGCCAGCTGACAAAGAGACTTTGGAAGCTTTCCTGTCTTTGGAAATAGCTACAAATCCGAGGTAAAAAACGGGGAGGTCGAGGAGGCAGAGTGGCAGTGTGGTGAGGCCTACAAGAAGCTCAACAGGCGTCGGGAGCCAGCGGGAGGTCGAGGAGGCGGAGCGGCAGCGTGGTGAGGCCTATAAAGGCCAGCCGGTGCAGCTGCAGCAGGGAGACAATAAAGAAGTAGAAAGAAATCGAAAGGTGACGTCACAGTCAAGAGGGTAAGTGATTGATAAGTAGTTTTTCTTTTTCTTTTCTTTATCAGTACGTAACATTTTAGCATTGTTGTTGTCAAATTAAGTTAATCTAGGGGCTAAGTCATGGCAGGACAGCTCGGACATGTGTGCTATGTGGGAAGTCAGGGATGCTTCGAGTGTCCCTGACGACTACATTTGCGGGAAGTGCATCCGCCTGCAGCACCTGACAGACCGCATTGCGGCACTGGAGCTGCGGGTGGATTTATTCTTGAGCATCCACAATGCTGACACGACGTGAATAGCACATTGAGTGAGTTGGCCACACCGCAGGTAAAGGGTACATAGCCAGATAGGGATGGGTGGCCAACAGGAACAGCAGTGGAAGGAAGGTAGTGCATGGATCCCCTGCGGTCATCCCCCTGAAAAACAGGTACACAGCTTTGGGTACTGTTGAGGGGGATGATTCATCAGGGGAGAGCAGCAGCAGCCAAGTTCATTGCACCATGGGTGGCTCTGCTGCACAGGAGGGCAGGAAAAAGAGTGGGAGAGCTATAGTGACAGGGGATTCGATTGTAAGGGGAATAGATAGACGTTTCTGCGGCCACAATCGAGACACCAGGATGGTATGTTGCCTCCCTGGTGCAAGGGTCAGGATGTCTCTGAGCAGGTGCAGGATATTTTGAAGAGGGAGGGTGAACAGCCAATTGTCGTGGTGCATATAGGAACCAACGATATAGGAAAAAAGGGATGAAGTCCTACAAGACGAATTTAGGGAGCTAGGAGCTAAATTAAAAATTAGGACCACAAAAGTAGTAATCTCAGGATTGCTACCAGTACCCCGTGCTCGGCAGAGTAGGTATCGCAGGATAGCTCAGATGAATACGTGGCTTGAGGAGTGGTGCAGAAGGGAGGATTCAAATTCCTGGGACTTTGGAACTGGTTCTGGGGGAAGGTGGGACCAGTACAAACCGGACGGTCTGCACCTGGGCAGGACCAGAACGAATGTCCTCAGGGGAGTGTTTGCTAGTACTGTTGGGGAGGAGTTAAACTAATATGGCAGGGGGATGGGAACCTATGCAGGGAGACGGAGGGAAGTAGAAAGGGGACAGAAGCAAAAGATTGAAAGAGGAAAAGTAATAGTGGAGGGCAGAGAAACCCAAGGCAAAAAGAAAAAAGGGCCAAATTTCAGCAAAATTCTAAAGGGGCAAAGTGTGTTAAAAAGACAAGCCTGAAGGCTCTGTGCCTGAATGCGAGGAGTATTTGGAATAAGGTGGACGAATTAACTGCGCAGATAGCAGTTAACGGCTATGATGTCATTGGCATCACGGAGACATGGCTTCAGGGTGACCAAGGCTGGGAACTCAACATCCAGGGGTATTCAACATTTAGGAAGGATAGACAGCCAGAAAAAGGAGGTGGGGTGGCGTTGCTCGTTAAAGAGGAAATTAATGCAATAGTAAGGAAGGACATTAGCTTGGATAATGTGGAGTCAGTATGGGTGAAGCTACGGAATACCAAACGGCAGGAAACACTAGTGGGAGTAGTGTACAGACCACCAAACAGTAGTAGTGAGGTTGGGAACAGCATCAAACAAGAAATTAGGGATGCGTACAATAATGGTACAGCAGTTATCATGGACAACTTTAATCTACATATTGATTGGGTTAACCAAACTGGTAGCAATGCGGTGGAGGAGGATTTCCTGGAGTGTATTAGGGATGGTTTTCTAGACCAATATGTCGAGGAACCAACTAGAGAGCTGGCCATCCTAGACTGGGTGATGTGTAATGAGAAAGGACTAATTAACAATCTTGTTGTGCGAGGCCCCTTGGGGAAGAGTGAACGTAATATGGTAGAATTTTTATTAAGATGGAGAGTGACACAGTTAATTCAGAGACTAGGATCCTGAACTTAAGGAAAGGTAACTTTGATGGTATGGAACGTAAATTGGCTAGAATAGACTGGCAAGTGAGACTTAAAGGGTTGACAGTGGATAGGCAATGGCAAACATTTAAAGATCACTTGGATGAACTTCAACAATTGTACATCCCTCTCTGGAGTAAAAATAAAACGGGGAAGATGGCTCAACCGTGGCTAAAAAGGGAAATTAAGGATAGTGGTAAATCCAAGGAAGAGGCCTATAAATTGGCCAGAAAAAGCAGCATACCTGAGGACTGGGAGAATTTTGTAATACGGCAAAGGGTTGAATTCGGAGGGGGAAAATAGAGTATGAGAGGATGCTTTGCTGGGAACATAAAAACTGACTGCAAAAGCTTCTATAGATATGTGAAAAGAAAAAGATTAGTGAAAACAAACGTAGATCCCTTGCAGTCAGATTCAGGTGAATTTATAATGGGGAACAAAGCAATGGCGGACCAGTTAAACAAGTACTTTGGTTCTGTCTTCACGAAGGAAGACACAAATAAACTTCCGGAAATACTCGGGGAACGAGGGTCAAGTGAGAAGGAGGAACTGAAGGAAATCCTTATTAGGCGGGAAATGGTGTTAGGGAAATTGATGAGATTGAAAGCCGATAAATCTCTCGGGCCTGATAGTCTGCATCCCAGAGTACTTAAGGAAGTAGCCCAAAAAATAGTGGATGCATTGGTGATCATTTTCCAACAGTCTATCTTCTCTGGATCAGTTCCTATGGATTGGATGGTAGCTAATGTAACACCACTTTTTAAGAAAGGAGGAAGAGAGAAAACGGGTAATTATAGACCGGTTAGCCTTACATCAGTGGTGGGGAAAATGTTGGAATTAATTATTAAAGATGAAATAGCAGCACATTTGGAAAGCATGACGGGATCAGCCCAAGTCAGCATGGATTTATGAAAGGGAAATCCTACTTGACAAATCTTCCAGAATTTTTTGAGGATGCAACTGGTGGAGTGGACAAGGGAGAACCAGTGGATGTGGTGCACTTGGACTTTCAAAAGGCTTTTGACAAGGTGCCACACAAGAGATTGGTGTGCAAAATTAAAGCACATGGTATTGGGGGTAATGTACTGACGTGGATAGAGAACTGGTTGGCAGACAGGAAGCAGAGAGTCGGGATAAACAGGTCCTTTTCAGAATGGCAGGCAGTGATTAGTGGGGTACCATAGGGCTCAGTGCTGGGATCCCAGCTATTTACAATATACATTAATGATTTGGATGAGGAAATTGAGTGTAATGTCTCCAAGTTTGCAGATGACACTAAGCTGGGTGGCAGTATGAGCTGTGAGGAGGACGCTAAAAGGCTGCAGGGTGACTTGGACAGGTTAGGTGAGTGGACAAACGCGTGGCAGATGCAGTATAATGTGGATAAATGTGAGGTTGTCCACTTTGCTGGGAAAAACATGAAGGCAGAATATTATCTGAATGGCAGCAGATTAGGAAAACGGGAGGTGCAGCGAGACCTGGGCATCATGGTACATCAATCATTGAAAGTTGGCATGCAGGTTCAGCAGGCGGTGAAGAAGGCAAATGGTATGTTGGCCTTCATAGCGAGAGGATTTGAGTGTAGGAGCAGGGAGGTCTTACTGAAGTTGTACAGGGCCTTAGTGAGGCCTCACCTGGAATATTGTGTTCAGTTTTGATCTCCTAATCTGAGGAAGGACGTTCTTGCTATTGAGGGAGTACAGCGAAGGTTCACCAGACTGATTCCCGGGATGGCAGGACTGACATATGAGGAGAGACTGGATCGACTGGGCCTGTATTCACTGGCGTTTAGAAGGATGAGAGGGGATCTCATAGAAACATATAAAATTCTGACGGGACTGGACAGGTTAGATGCAGGAAGAATGTTCCTGATGTTGGGGAAGTCCAAAACCAGGGGACATAGTCTAAGGATAAGAGGTAAGCCACTTAGGATTGAGATGAGGAGAAACTTCTTCACTCAGAGAGTTGCTAAGCTGTGGAATTCCCTACTGCAGAGAGTTGTTGATGCCAGTTCATTGGATATATTCAAGGGGGAGTTAGATAAGGGCCTTACGGCTAAAGGGATCAAGGGGTATGGAGAGAAAGCAGGGAAGGGATACTGAGGTGAATGATCAGCCATGATCTTATCGAATGGCCTACTCCTGCACCTATTTTCTATGTTTTCTAGGTTTCTATGAGCACACTAGTTTAAACTGCATCGTCAAAATGGCAGCATCCATAGGAGTAATGGAACATTTGGGGGAATATAGACACGACCGGGAACGTTTTAAAGCATATGTGGACTGGCTAGAAATGTATTTCACTGCAAATAACATAATCGAAGTTCCAGAGAATGCAGATCAGAACCGGGCGATGTTGGAATGGAAATGAGCTATCTTCTTTTTGGAGGCAGGTCCGGCATTGTATGAAACGCTGATAAATCTGCTTGTGCCTGACAAGTCAAAGGATACAACGCTTAGAGATTTTAACAAAGCTGGAGCAGCACTACAATCCCAAACCGTTAGAAATTGCTGAAAGCTATCGTTTCGGGATACGGGATCAAAAGACTGATGAAAGTATCAGTGATTACATTGTAGCATTAAAAAAGCTATCTATTCACTGTAATTTCGGAAACTTTCAAAACCGAGCATTACAGGACCGTTTTGTTTGTGGGTTGAAAAATGATGTGGTCAGAAGAAAGTTATTGACAACTGATGACTTGACTTTTGAGCTTGCTTGTCAGACACCGAGGTCGATGGGTATGGCCGATCAATATTCCCGAGAATTTCATAATAATTATGGTCGTCAGTCAACTGAGGTGAATCGCCTGCAGATTCAAAGTAAAAGGCAGTGGGGGCCCAAAGTCTCAGAAACTGGAAATCTAACAGAGCACCAAAGTCGTGCCATAGGTGCCTGGGACAACACATTGCTCAAAGTTGTCCATATATGAAGGCAGAGTGTTTCTTCTGCAGAAAGACTGGGCATCTTGCGAAGGCATGCCGACTGAAGGGTAAACCAGTTTTTAAAGCTATGAGTAGAAATCCCCAGAGACTACATAGCATGGAAGAACAACAACAGGACGAGGAGATGTTAGAGTTACACGTCAGCAGGAGCACGAGGTTAACAGACAGTGATTCAAAAAGTATCAAAATCCACATAGATGTTGCAGGATTCAAGATACCAATGGAAATCGACATGGGTGCATCCGTGAGTGTAGTACCGGAGTCGCTATACCTTGACAAATTGCGTGATTTCCCATTGGAGAAATCCAAGATAGAGCTATGAGACTACTCGGGAGAGAACATTCCTGTGGTAGGTCGTATCACCATACTGGTGAAATACAAGGATCAAGTTCAGAACTTGCCTCTAATAGTATTGAAAGGAGACAAGCCTGCCTTACTGGGAAGAAATTGGTTGAGATCACTGAAGCTGGATTGGAGTGAGATTTTCCGTGTTGAAACGAGATTTGCATCAACGGATGATGTTATCAAGAAGTATCCAAAGGTGTTCTGTGAAACAGGCAGTCCGATCCAAGGCTTCAAGGCAAATGTCAAGACACAGAAGAATGCTAGATCGATTTACTGCAAGCCACTTTCCGTACCATATGCACTCAAGGAGAAAGTTGAGCAAGAACTCAAAAGACTAGAGACTGAGAACATTATCTCTAAGATAGATCGATGTAATTGGGCTACATCCATTGTTGTTGTACCAAAGTCCGGTGGTAAGGTAAGATTGTGCGGTGATTATAAAGTAACCGTAAACCAGGTTCTAGAGGGTAATGTCCCCAATACATTGCCAAATATAGAAGATTTGTTCACAACACTGACAGGTCGTCAAATCATCTCAAAACTGGATCGTACGAATGCCTACTTACAGCTTGAACTAGATGAGGAGTCCAAGTCATGCTTGACTATAAATACTCATCTAGGCCTATATCAATTTAATAGGCTACCGTTTGGAGTGTCTTCCGCCCCTGCCATATTCCAAGGGGTAATGAAACAGATTTTGCAAGGTATTGAAGGGGTAGTATGTTATTTGGATGACATACTAATTTCAGCACCAAATAGGCAAATTCATAACAACATATTGAATGAAGTCCTCAAACGGCTAGAGAGGCACAGGGTACGAGGGTCTGCTCGTAAGTGTGAGTTATTTCAAAACTCAGTGGAGTATTTAGGGTACAGAGTAGACAAAGATGGTTTACATCCAAACAAGGGAAAACTGGATGCAATCAGAAATGCACCCACTCCCAGGGGAATGTCACTGAACTTCGATCATTCTTGGGTCTTTTGAACTATTATGGGATGTTCCTACCAAATTTGGCTACAGTATTACATCCATTGAATGAACTTTTGAAAAAAACAGGTCCATTGGAAGTGGTCAAAAGAATGCGATACAGCATTTAAGGAGTGTAAAAGCAAATTGGTAGAGAGCACCATGTTAGTTCACTGTGACATATCTAAGCAGATTAAGCTGGCATGTGATGCCTCTCCGTATGGAGTTGGGGCAGTGATCTCTCATGTATCATGTAGTGGGAAGGAGAGACCAATTGCTTTTGCTTCACGCACTCAGTGCCAGTGAGAATAATTATGCGCAAATTGAAAGGGAAGCTTTGGCATTAATTTTTGGGGTCAAGAAGTTTCACAAATACTTGTATGGTCGTAAGTTTACCATCGTTAAGGACCATAAGCCCCTAACAGCAATTCTCCATCCAAAGTCCCCAGTTCCAACATCAGCTGCAGCCTGAATGCAGAGATGGGCTTTGATTTTGTCAGCATATACATATGATATTGAATACAGACGATCAGCTGATCACAGTAATGCTGATACAATGTCTAGATTGCCTTCCCCATCACAAGTTACACCCAATAGGGAAGAAGTGTTTTATTTTTCATACATTGATGAACTGCCAGTCACAGCTGAAGAGATTGGTAGAGCAACCAAACGTGACCCAGTGATGACAATGGTGTATGATTATATTGCAAATGGATGGCCAAACCAGAACAGACAAAGATTATCATCCATTCTTCATTTGAAGAATGAAGATTGTATCATGTGGGGTGCAAGAGTGGTTATACCAAATAAATTTAGGTCCAAATTATTAGGAGACCTCCATGACCAGCACTTGGGAATGTGCTTGACCAAGAGTTTTGCACAAAGTTATTTTTGGTGGCCAGGTCTTGATAAAGATACAGAGTACATCGTGAGTCTGTGTACGACATCTCAATCGGTTAGACGGCAACCACCATCAGTACCATTACAGCCATGGAAATAGCCTCCCAGGGTGTGGCTAAGGATACATATTGATTTTGCTGAGTTAGAAGGACAACAATTGTTCATTATGATTGATAGCCATTCGAAGTGGGTTGAGGTGTTACCAATGTGGAAAATAACAACAAGTAAAACAGTAGACATTTTGCGGAGTTTATTTTCTTCCTTTGGCCTCCCAGAAGAAATTGTTTTAGATAATGGACCACAATTTTGTTCAGAAGAATTTGCACAGTTCACAAACAAAAATGGTGTGAAACATACCAAAATTCCACTGTACCAACCTGCTTCGAATGGTGCAGCAGAGCGCACTGTACAAATTGTAAAACGTGCCCTCATAAAACAAATGTTAGATCCAAATCCAAAGAAACGACAGTTGTCATTGGATCACAAACTGGCTAATTTTTAAATTATGTATCATAATACTCCTCACACAACTACTGGTAGAACACCAGCAGAGTTGTTTCTCAAACGACAGCCACGAACAATATTCTCGTTGTTAAAACCAAATTTGGCATAGTCCGTAGAAGAGGCACAATTAAGACAGAAAGAGAATCATGATAGAGGTAGAGTAAAAGAGAGAAGTGTGAAATTAAACCAGAAGGTGAGAGTGAAGAACCATCGCCATAAATGGTTAAAGTGGTTACTTGGAAGAGTGGTGAAGATATGTGGTCCTCGCACATATTTGGTCAAGATGGTTGATAATGGACAGGTTAGGTATGTTCATATTGATCATATTTTACCTACAGACATGGAAGGAGTTGAAGGTGGGAATGATTCAATTATTTTTGACTCATCAGATAGTTTTGATATACCAGTAGCATATCCTACATTTAATGTACTGGAAACAAATCCAAGAGAAAATCAGAATGTAAGTCTGAGTCCGAGTCAGGAAAACAAACAGCCTGAAGTTAGTGAGTTCAAATGAAAATCAAGGAAATTTCGTGGAGGAAAACATTCCTCAGGAGGAGCCTCAAATGAGTTTAAATTCGACACCATGTTTGGAAGGTTCTGTTCGAGAGCGAAAGTATCCTCTTCAAAACAGAAAACAAGTTAAGTTAAATTTGTAAATATGGAAAAAAATAAGTCTATATCCTTTGTTATGTATAAACATGCAAGTTATGTATGATGTTATAATAACTTCTTCATTAAGGAGGGAGAAGTGTAATGTCTGTCAGCTTGTAATGTTTGTAGTTCCACACTGTGGATGTGGATGTATTGTGTCTGCAACTACAGAGTTAATAATAAACAGAACCAGGAAGTTCCGGAGACTTCCGAGAGTTGCCTGCCATGTTAGGAAGCTGTGTGTGTGCTGTGCTCTGTGAATATATCACACCCGGAACTTGCGATCTGTCACTAATCCTCTTGACAGATCGCACGCATCCGTAAGTAAAGGGCCTCCCCGAGCAGAGAGTTAGGCTATTTGTCCAACTCCTGCCCAACGAATGCCCTTGAAATGCCCATGCCTGATAAAAGCAGGCGTAAAGCCTATTTTTATCAGCATAAGACTTTTAAAGCACAGAATAAAAAAATGTTTTCAATAATTTAAACATTTAAAATCCTATTAAATCAGATAAGTTTATTTTTAAACCCTATAAAATATGTAAATGTATTTTTTTAAATTTAATTTTAGTTTTAAATAATTAATTAAATTGCATTTTGATTAATTTTAAATATGTGACTTTAAAAAAAATGATCTCATGTGCTTGTGTGCTTTGGGGGATATTCCCATTCCTCCTTCTCTGATAGATTGGGCCGGCCCACGTGATCCCAGTGATGTGTATGAAGTGCATATGCTGCTGGGATATGTGGGCCGCTATGCAGGCCTTCGTGTAGAGCCCCAGAACATGAAGTCTCCAAAACTCTAGGAACAGCAGGTACTTTCGTAGAAATGTTTGCGATCAGAAGCCTCCGACCGCAAATTCTGTGCCATTATGTAAAATGTTAGTGAGTAATAAGCTTGAGGCATTAAATACTTAACCCACTCAGATGACCTTCCTTTATCCGCTACTTTAATCCAGGCGCTAACCTATCAATTACAAGTGGATTAATGAACATCTCCAATAAAATATCTCTGATAAATATATCCCCACCAATTAGATCAAAATTAACAGAAACAATAATGATTAACAAGGTGTTCTGATGAAAGATTGCACACCAAACATATAATTTCTCTTTTCTCTTTAAATATATTGACTGACTTGCTTATGTATTTTCAGCATTTTCTAGGTTTTTTTTCAGTCTTCCAGCATTTGTAATGAATGAGAAACTGTTGTCACAGCCCCTTGCCCAAATTTGGCTTCAAAATACACTTTCAGCCTCATAGTCCATAAACTTTCTCAATGCCCAGCACAAATTCAGAGCATTGATGCTCAGTACCTTTGCTAGGGTAAGGCACCCTGTCCTCACTAAGAATCTGGCCTGTTGTGGCATATCTGATGATGTGCAGAACTAGTTACATTATTTCCACAAATATAGTCATGACAGGGATACCTCACTGAAGAGATTTTTTTATTGTACACTATTGCTACTTACATAGAATTACATACATTATATAGCACAGAAACAGGCCATTCAACACTGGTCTATGCCCGTGTTTATAAACCACACAAGGCTCCTCCCATTCGTCCTATCCTGCCCTGGTATCTCTCTATTCCTTTCTTCCTCATGTGTGTGTCAAGCCTCCCCTTAAATGCATCAATCCTATCTGCTTCAAACACTGCGGCCCCAATTTCACCTACCAAGGTGGGTTTGCTGCGGCTGGGGTCTGTAGCGGGGACCCAACTCGCTGCCGGCTCCATCCCGCTCTGTTGAAGTGATTTTATCCTGATTGGGCATTTTAAGCCCGCCCAGCGAAGTTCCCGGCCAATTAAAAGGAAGCAGGTCTGATGACGTAATTTGGTGACGCGTCCTCAGCCGATTTCCTTAAAGGGACCATGTCAAAATTGATTTTGACAGTTATGCTGTCAGTCTTCTACAGCTCTCAGTAGATCATGAAACGTTACTGCAAAGCTACACTCAACCTCATCCTGCTGTGCCACTCATCACATCTCCATCACTCTGCCTTGCCTACCCTACTCCTGCACATCCTTACTGTTATATATGTGGACTTGTATTTAATCTCTACAGCCACCAGAGGGCTCATCCCCTGGATTCCCAAGGGATCCCATAATCCCTTGGGAGCACAGGTATTTAAGGAGGCTTCACAGGTTGGAGTAAAAGACTAAGATCACACTTTACATTGAGCTCACAATGTTCAGTCTGATTCTTTCTCCATACACAACAACTGGCGATGAGATACAGATAGCGAACCCAAAGATGCAGAGAATAGTGGGCATCCTGGAGAAATTTTCGGAGGGAAATGATTGGGAAACTTTCGTGGAGCGACACGACTAATACTTCGTGGCCAACGAGCTAGATGGGGAAGAGAGCGCTGCCAAACGAAGGGCGATCCTCCTCACCATCTGTGGGGCACCAACGTATGACCTCATGAAGAATCTGCTCACTCCAGCGAAACCCACGGAGAAATCGTACAACAATTTGTGCACACTGGTCCGAGAGCATTTGAACCTGAAGGAAAGCGTTCTGATGGCGAGGTACAGGTTCTACACCTACAAAAGATCTGAAGGCCAGGAAGTGGCGAGTTATGTCGTCGAGCTAAGACGCCTTGCAGGATATTGCGAATTTGAAGGACATTTGGAGCACATGCTCAGAGATTATTCGTACTTGGCATTGGCCACGAAACCATACTTCGCAAACTTTTGACTGTAGAGACCCCAACTTTGAGTAAGGCTATAGCGATAACCCAGGCGTTCATTGCCACCAGTGACAATACGAAACAAATCTCTCAGTACACAAGTGCTGCTACAAGTACTGTGAACAAAGTGATGTTGTTTTCGAATCGTAATGTACAGGGCAGGTCACACATACCTGCAGCTGCACATCCGCAGATGACTCAGAGTCTGCCATCAAGGGTGATGAATGCAAGGCCATTAACACCTTGTTGACGCTGCGGGGGTGATCATCGCTTCCATTCATGCCGATTCAAAAGTACGTTTGCAAGGGCTGTGGAACAATGGGACACCTCCAACGAGTGTGCAGGAGAGCTGCTAAGCCTGTTAAACCTGCAAATAACAATGTTGCAGAGGGGGACAGATCCACGGAGGATCACAACAAACCAGAGCCTCAGATAGAGGAGGCAGAGGTACATGGGGTGCACACATTCACCACGGATTGTCCACCGATAATGCTAAATGTTGAACTAAATGGACTCCCGGTGTCAATGGAGCTGGACATGGGCGCAAGCCAGTTCATCATGGGCAAAAAATCTTTTGAAAGGTTGTGGTGCAACAAGGCCTCAAGGCCAGTCTTAACCCCAGTTCGCGCAAAACTAACAACTTACACGAAAGAACTGATTCCTGTAATCGGCAGTGCTACCGTAAAGGTCTCCTACGATGGAGCGGTGCATAAGCTACCACTCAGGGTGGTACCGGCCGATCGTACCACGCTGCTAGGCAGGAGCTGGCTAGGAAAGATATGCTGGAACTGGGATGACGTCCGAATGCTATCGCCCGCTGATGACACTTCGTGTGCCCAGGTCTTAAACAAATTTCCTTCGCTGTTCGAACCATGCATCGGGAAATTCCAAGGAGCAAAAGTGCAGATCCACCTATCCAGGGGCGCGACCCATCCGTCCAAGGCGAGAGCAGTACCGTACATGATGAGACAAAGGGTAAAGATTGAGCTAGACTGACTGCAAAGAGTGGGCATCATTTCACTGATCGAGTTCAGCGAGTGGGCCAGTCCAATTCTCCCAGTCCTCAAGGGAGACGGCATCATCAGAATCTGTGGCGATTACAAAGTAACTATCAATCGTTTCTCCCTGCAGGACTAATATCCACTACCAAAGGCCAACGACTCTTGGCGGGAGGAAAGACGTTCACGAAGCTGGATCTGACTTCAGTCTACATGACAGAGGAACTAGAAGAATCATCAAAGGCCCTCACCTGCATCAACACGCACAAGGGTCTTTTTGTTTATAACAGATTTCCGTTTGGAATCCGATCAGCGGAGACGATATTCCAGAGAAACATGGAAAGCTTACTGAAGTCGGTCCCGCACACCGTGGTCTTCCAGGACGACATCTTGGTCACAGGTCGGAACACGGTCAAGCACCTGCAGAACCTGGAGGAGGTTCTTAGACGACTCAACCACGTGGGACTCAGGTTAAAATGCTTGAAGTGCGTTTTCCTGGTGCCTGAAGTGGAGTTCTTGGGAAGGAGGATTGCGGCGGACTGAATCAGGCCCACCAACGCGAAGATGGAGGCAATCGAGAACGCACTGAGGCCACAGAATGTGACGGAGCTGCGGTCGTTTCTGGAACTCTTGAACTACTTTAGTAACTTCTTACCAGGTCTCAGCACACTGCTAGAACCACTGCATGTCTTACTACGAAAAGGGGGGGAATGGGTTTGGTGCAAAAGCCAAGAAAATGGCTTTGTAAAAACGAGAAAATTGTTATGCTCAAACAAATTGCTTGTGTTGTATGATCCATGTAAGCATCTGGTACTAGCATGTGATACGTTGTCATATGGCGTCGGGTGTGTATTGCAACAAGCTAATGATTTCAGGAAACTGCAACCGGTTGCTTATGCATCCAGGAGTCTGTCTAAGGCTGAGAGAGCCTGCAGCATGATTGAAAAAGAAGCGTTAGCATGTGTCTATGGGGTAAAGAAAATGCATCAATACCTGTTTGGGCTAAAATTCAAATTGGAAACTGACCATAAGCTACTTATATCTCTGTTTTCTGAGAGTAAAGGGATAAATACAAACGCATCAGCCCGCATCCAGAGATGGGCGCTCACGTAGTCCACATACAACTACGCCATCCACCACAGGCCAGGCACAGAAAACTGCGCCGATGCTCCCAGTAGGCTGCCATTGCCCACCAAGGGGGTGGAAATGGCGCAACCCACAGATCTAGCCATGGTTATGGAAGCATTTTAGAGTGAGCAATCACCCATCACTGCCCGGCAAATCAAAACCTGGACAAGCCAGGACCCCCTATTATCTCTAGTCAAAAGCTGTGTGCTTCACGGGTGCTGGTCCAGTGTCCCAGTGGAAATATAGGAAGAGATAAAGCCGTTCCAGTGGCGCAAAGATGAAATGTCCATACAGGCAGACTGCCTCTGTGGGTCAATCGAGTAGTGGTCCCCAAGAAGGGCAGAGACACCTTCATCAATGACCTCTACAGTACCCAACCAGGCATCGTAATGATGAAAGCGATAGCCAGATCCCACGTGTGGTGGCCCGGTATCGATGCGGACTTAGAGTCCTGCGTTCACAGATGTAATACATGCTCGCAGTTAAGCAATATACCCAGGGAGGCGCCGCTAAGTTTATGGTCTTGTCCCTCCAAACCGTGGTCTAGGGTACACGTCGACTATGCAGGCCCATTCTTGGATAAAATGTTCCTTGTGGTTGTAGACGCATACTCCAAGTGGATTGAATGTGAGATAATATCGGCTAGCACATCCGCTGCCACTACTGAAAGCCTGTGGGCCATGTTTGCCACACACGGCTTACCCGATGTCCTGGTGAGCGACAACGGGCCATATTTTACCAGTGCTGAGTTCAAAGAATTCATGACCCCTAACGGGATCAAACATGTCACATCTGCCCCGTTTAAACCAGCGTCCAATGGTCAGGCAGAGAGAACAGTGCAAACCATTAAGCAAGCCTTGAAGAGGGTAACTGAAGGCTCACTGCAGACTCGCCTATCCCAAGTCCTGCTTAGCTACCGCACGAGACCCCACTCATTCACTGGGATCCCACCTGATGAACTGTTCATGAAATGAGCACTTAAGACAAGGTTCTCGTTAGTTCACCCTGATCTACATGAACAGGTAGAGAACAGACGGCTTCAACAAAGTTCATACCATGATAGCGCAAATGTGTCACACGAGATTGAAATCAATGATCCTGTATTTGTATTAAATTATGGACAAGGTCTCAAGTGGCTTCCCTGCACTTCATAGCCAAAGAGGGGAGCAGGATGGTTCGGGTCAAGCTTTCAAATGGTCTCATTCACCGGAAACACTTCAAAGTCAGATTCACGGACTATCCTGAGCAACCCATCTTGGACCCTACCTTTTTTGATCCCCCAATATACACACCAGTGGCAATCGGCACCGCGGTTGACCACGAAACAGAACCCATCATCCACAGCAGCCAAGCAGGGTCCAACACACCAGGCAGCCCATCAAGGCCAGCTGCACAGCAGCCCAGCAAGGGCCCAACAAATGATTCAACAACACCAGCTTTCACACCGAGACGATCAACCAGGGCAAGAAGGGCCCCAGATCAACTCACATTGTAAATAGTTACACTATTAACTTTGGGGAGGAGTGTTGTTGTATATGTGGACTTATACTTGTACAGCCACCAGAGGGCTCATCCCCTGGAGTCCCAAGGAATCCCATAATCCTTGGGAGCACAGGTATTTAAGGAGGCTTCACAGGTTGGAGAGGCACTCTGGAGACCTGCAATAAAAGACGAAGGTCAAACTTTACTTTGAGCTCACAGTGTTCAGTCTGACTTTTTCTCCATACACAACACTTACTGACACCAACTTACCCTGCACCTCCATCCATCCCTCTCTATCTACATTATCACATCCCCATCTCATTAGCCATCCCTGACACTCACCCTCATCCTAGCCCAATCATACCAGCTAACAACACACAAGGGTGTTTTAACCAATGTTCAAGTGAAGTTTCTGTTAATGTGTTGTCAAACATTAACATTTTTATTTTCATCAATTTGCCTTCTTGGACATATTTGTGTGCACCTTTGGAATTGGCTTAGTGAGTTGTAGTGAATGGTGAGACATAAGGATATACCCCCACAATGTTGATGAGTGTCAAAGGAATGGCTTGGACATTGTAGGGATGCTTTATGGTGTGGGGTGGTGCCAACCTGGTGCATCAAGTGGCAGCCAGGGTGTACAGCATTAAGTGAAGTAAATTTGGCCATGATGAGACCACCCTTGGTGTCCCGGGCAGCAATGTGGTTGGGTGCTGATGTCCTGTGCAGCATCAGTTGATTGCAGAGAAAGTTGGTGGTGTTGGTGCTGCTGGTGTGCCTGGTGCTGCTGGTGTTGGGACCGATCATGGTGGGATCCTGAGGACCAAGGTGAGATAGTTTCAAGGGCACCGATGCGGATATAATAGATGGCAGGTGAACTTGAGATGACAGAAGCGATCTGTCAGTGTTGAGAGAGATTGTTCCAATGAGGTGACATTGGATACAGAGTTTACACCAAACACTTGCAACCTTCATAAAGCTCAATCTGTCTTCCAAATGCTGTAAGCAACAGCTTCTGAGCTTGGAAAGTGAACAGCTGTGAGATGGGAGATTTTATAGCACATTTGTCAAGTGTAGAGATGATTTCATGGCAACACAACTTCTGACATGATCCCTGAGCAGCGTAGACCCCATGGATGACCTCATAAAATGTAACTGGTGAGCTCAAAATACTTTTTAAGTGGCTGTTAACAAGGTCATAATGACCTGAATTGCCTCTCCCGCCGCTGCATGTTGGGTCCTTTACATTTGACCCACTGTCAAAATAAAAAAGATTCTCACTTGACCCGCAACCAAACTGACCCCCCGAAAAATTCCCCCCCAAATATTTATTCAGCATCTGTATCATTTCAGTATCATCTCCTGTGAGTTTGTCTTGTTCACGCTTTAGTGGCCCTATCCCTATCTTAATTCTCATTTTGTTACTTACGCGCCTATAGAATTCTTTACTATTTATTTCTATATTCTTTGATATTTTCATTTCATATTTCTCTTTGATTCCTAATTGTATTATTAACTTATTTCCTAAACTCATCATATTCATAGTTTTATTCTCATCAAAAATAACACTGCATCCTTTTCAGATCATACTAACCTCTACAAAGTGTCATCTGTAAGATAGATAATGGGCAGATAAATGTTGTATTCACTTCACTTCAGTGCTGAACATATTAATAACTATGAAGGTAGGTTTGTCATAATGTTGATCGCCCATCACAACTAAGCTGTCAACTTCCCTTCCATTATAATCATTCAATCCAATCACTTGGTTATCATTTCTAAGCCATACTGGAACAAGCAAATGGCAAAGGTGACTGAAGAATTCACAGAAGAGTGCTTGTTTTCTCAAAGAAGCTTCATACATGCCAATATTAGCTTTTCATGTTGACAGTCACTGTTTTAGCAGCATGTCTGTGTTTATTGGTGAAAACCAACGTAGCCAGACCCCTCTCCCTCCAGTCCTGGCCTTCCTAAGTCCGCTAGCTAGCATGGACAGAAAATGCTGAAAGTACGCAGCAGGTCAGTCAATATCCGTAAAGAGATAACTATACTCCTCCCAGTGCGAATGGTTGGGATGGCGTCCTCTCTATACTGTAGATGGGAACTTCCATTCTTGCAAAAGTTCCCATTGACAGTATACAGAGGCTGCAATCCCTGTTTTATTTCCGAGAAGACACATTCCTGTTCTGGTGCATTAACCATTAGGCTCAGGTAGGAGTGGTTGGGAGACAAATGGATAGAAGTGGATGGCAGTCAAAAATAGAGGGAATACATGGCACTGAAAGTGGTAGAAATAGATGGTAATAGAAGGAGGGGTAAATGGATATTAATAAAGGGAATGGAGTAGCAGGTAGAAGCTAGGAGTGACACTTGAGGGGCGGGGGAAGAGGGGAGAAGCTAAAAGCAATACTTGAGGGGCGGGGGAAGAGGGGAGAAGCTAAAAGCAATACTTGAGGGAGGTGGAGAAGTTAGCATGGCATTTTATGCAGCAAGAGGATTGCCAGCATTACCTGTTGGGAGCAGGGAGAAAGAGTACTGGCATGAACTGGGGAGAGCAAAGAGTGCCAACATGACCTGGGCGAACTGGGTGGGGGGAAACTGCCAGGTTGAACTGGAGGATTGGTAGCAGAATACCAATTTAACTTAGTTGGAGAAGTAAAAGAGTTTCAGACTGAAATGATGGAGGAAAAGAAGAATAAACTGGGAGGTTAGAGGAGAGGAATACCTCTGCTAAAGGTAGCATAGTTGGGTGGGTTACAGTGTCTCAGTGAGCTGGTTCTTTCAGGGGTAGTGTGCTTTATGAACATGGGCAGTGCGGTTTGGTTGTAGGAGAGTGGCGGATGAGATGGGGGGGAAAATTGCGGTCGGAGGCTTCCTTCAGACGAATGCCTCCAACCCAAAATGTTTTTACGAAAATACCTGGTGGTCACGGAGAATCCTACAATTGCGATCAGAGGCCTTCATTCGCTGTGCAGCATACGGAGAGATGACTTCCCCGTATGTACGTACATACAAGCTGGAGTCACGTGGGCCTGGACCACCAATCACTAGGTAGTATTCTCATTGATAATAGGAACTCCATTTGTGCGAGTTCCCATTACTGTACGAAAACCGGCTTTTCCGATCTTTCAACATTTCTCTTGACAGATCCGCCGCATCCCTGCAGGAAGGACATTCACATGGGAGATATTGGGCAATTTGCCCCACTCATGCCCAGCGAATGTCCTTCAAACTTTTACACCTGGTAAAAGCAGTCATACAGCTTACTTTTACCAGCATTGGATATATTCAAGAGGGAGTTAGATATGGCCCTTATGGCTAAAGGGATCAAGGGGTATGGAGAGAAAGCAGGAAAGGGGTACTGAGGTGAATGATCAGCCATGATCTTATTGAATGGTGGTGCAGGCTCGAAGGGTCAAATGGCCTACTCTTGCACCTATTTTCTGTGTTTCTATGTAAGAGTTTTAAAACATAGAAAAATTAAATTTAATCATTCATTTTTATGTTAAAAACCCTGTCCATTATTTTAACTCTATTAAAACACATTAGAAACATTTCCAAAAAATATATATTTTTTCTAAAACATTTAATTACATTTAATTTCAATTAATTTTAAATATGTGAGGATTTTAAAATTTATTATGTTGTGTTTCTTGTTTACGAGGGTTTTCGGCCCATTGGTTTGAGTAGGCGATACCTTGGTCGATCTGTTGAAAATCCAAATGTAACTTTATTTTTCCTTTTTATCTGTCAAGAGTATTGAAGGGCTGCTGTGTATACCTATCACTTATGTTACAAAGCTTGTGTAACTAGTTGTTTGCACATGACGGCTGTTCTTGAGTTTTCAATCTTTTGGGAGCTGCATCAGCTTTGTTTGAAGCTTTGATCGACTTTTGCTAGTTTTCTAAGTTGGCATGCTTGTCATACCTGTCACTGTTAACAATCCGAGTGTCCTATAGATCTTGTATATTCTTATGTGATGGAATATTTTAGCCCTGTTTTGATCGGAACATTGAATTGCTGGAGGAGAAAAAAACCACAGTCCATCTAGTTCGCCTTCCACCATACTCTCATGATATAATGATAATGCAGTTGTTGACTAATCATAGCAATCAATCTCTGTCAATTAGCCTACAATAAATCCAGATCTGATGTGAGGAAATCCCCAGTGGTGGAGAGTAATTTTGTTTTTGGCTGCGCGGCCCCTTCACAGGTCTGCGCCTGCGCGAACTTTAACATGCAAGAACACTTACAAAAATGTTTACAAGAACGTTGCCTGGACTGGAGAATTTTGGCTATGAGGAAAGATTGGAGATGCTGGGTCTGTTTTCTTTGGAACAGAGGAGGTTGAGAGGAGATCTGATTGAGGTGTATAAAATTATGAGGGGCCTGGATAGAGTGGATAGGAAGGACCTGTTTCCCTTGGCAGAGGGGTCAACAGGCATAGATTTAAAGTAATTGGGGGGAGGTTTAGAGGAGATATGAGGGGAAATCTCTTCACCCAGAGGGCGGTGGGGGTCTGGAACTCACTGCCTGAAAGGGTGGTAGAGGCAGAAATCCTCACATTTAAAAGATACTTGGATGTGCACTTAAAGTGCCGTAACCTACAGGGCTACAGACCAAGAGCTGGGAAGTGGGATTAGGCTGGGAAACTCTTGGTCAGCCGGCGCGGACACAATGGGCCGAAATGGCTTCCTTCCGTGCTGTAAATTTCTATGATTCTATAGCAAAAGCGTTGGTGAAGAGCTTTGGGAACCATAGATCCAAAGTCACCTGAACCCTCCCAAGCGTGCTACATTTACCATATGTCATGCTTCAAATTACTCATGTACTGTAGCCAAAAATGGTATTTTAAAGGATATTATAATCCATGTCTCAAATTAGCATATACTGCATCCAAAAATGTTATTTTTTAAAGCATATTGTAACCCAGCTCTTGTTACTGGACTCAATCCAATCCAAAGCAATGCAGAACAGTGGAGAGGCTACGTCTTGCCAGAATCCATTCTACAGTACATGGGCGAGATGTGATCTGGCTGTCAGTCTTACGCAAACTAACCAGAGCAGCACCACAAGAGTGGTTAGCATTGAAGCCTGGCCTCTTATGTTTCTGCCAGGAATACTAAAGGCTCAATTTCACGTCAAGATTTTGATTCGAAAAGCTTGTATAGAATAAAAATGGCAAAACTTTACACACTGTTTCTTCTCCTTATGAAATTCTCTCCCAGGTAGGATTTGTGATTGGAACTCTTTTATGCAAAATTTACTATCACTAATTGAAAACCAGATTCACAGGAGCGTACATTAAGTTAGTGAAATCTTTGAGTTTTCCTACTTGCACACCAGTAACATTTTGATAAAACTTTTGCCACAGCAACTGTCTGCCCTCTTTATAGTATGTGCCATATTCTTACACCATCCACTATATAAAACCAAAATGACTATTTGTTAATTTAGTTTCCTAACATTATCAGACTGAACCATTTCTACAACTGAGTTCCATCAAAGATATTATCTGTACTTGCTGTTTGAATTTAAAACAAAGGGTATTCAACTTGGTTGTCCTTTATAATTAATTAATCTTCGACTGTCACTTTTTCTTCTCTTTACCAGAAAGGGAGGTTGAATTGTGATCCAACCTTTGAACTAGAAGAAATGATACTGGAGTCCAAACCTCTTCACAAGAAAAAGAAAAGACTGGCTAAGAATAAATCTAAAGATTCTGGTAAAGAAGGTTGTCCCCTGGTAAGACGCCGTGATCTTATTTAACACTTCCCAATCGAAATCCATACTGTAAATGGCACCATAGATTTTCAGTGACAATGGCCGATTTACTTATTCCATTGAATAATCATTTTTTCAAAAATGTGACTTAAAATTATGGCATCCTTGTGTTTGCTCTTGGCTTTCCTGTAATGCATCATCATTTTCTCAGATTTTCTGAAAATCAACACATTTCAATTTTTCAAAATGCCAACAGCATCATAATAGTAAGGAAATAAATAATGTTTTATTTTTCATTAATCATCAAAACTGCTAAATTTAGTGACTGCCCAACATTAGCGTCTTAGGAACCCTCCAACCAAATTTCTAGCTGAATGGATGTTTTCTCTTATTTTCACACTTGTGTTTTCTTTCTTTATCCTTATCCATTCACGTGATGTCAAAGAACGGGCACCTTCAACAGTGTCTGGAAACAGTCCGCAACGATTTCACCATATTCAACAGGGAGAAGTAAGTGCGGTGACTACATAATCAACTCAGCCGTCTGCTTCACATATCTTTTATTAAAAAGATTTCCATTGGTGATCATCAGCAAATCAATATGCTGTGCTATCATAATACTCAATGTTTTGTAAGCTTTAATTAAATCCATACTTATGATGACATTCAAAGTCCTTGTTAAGTGATTTGATGATATTGGAAAACTTTGTTGAAATTTTAATTGTGATAATGCAGTCATCTTCTGTAATATCTTCCTCGTTCTTCTCAACCGCTCTTCAACCTTTGTACACATTCAACCGCACCATCCTCCTCCATGCCGCTCCTCCATAGTCCAGCGTAGTGGGACTGCCCTCACTTGGTCTACTCTTACCTATCCAATCGTAGCCAGACAATCTGCAGAAATGGTTTCTCATCCCGCCCTCACACTGTTATCTCTGGAGTCCCCCAAAGATTTATCCTTACCCCACCCTTCTTCATCTACATGCTACTCCTTGGCGACATTGTCCACTGGATGGAAATGATGCATGGGAGGAGTTAAAATCAGGCAAGTGAACTTATTGGCCTGAGGTCACTCTGTTCCTGCCTGGCCCCATTTTATCATTGAATACTTTCAAGCAAGCCATGAATGATATGTTATTTGGAGTCCTATAATGTAATTAGGACCCAATGCCATTTAAACAAACAAAAAAGCAATTCCAGCCCATTGACCAGCCTGTTAGGGGAAACCTGTCCAGATTGACTGAAGACTGAATAGGATTTAAAGTGGCCACAAGCTGCAGGCATTCAGATCAGTAGTTAGGGCCTCACTGCAGAGTCTGTGGAGGTGGCCTCACACTCCACGGTGGTAGGTGATAGGTGGTAGTACCATATGAGGGAACTCCAAACTTGCTGGAAGTGGACTCTTCCATACTTTCAGACATGATGGTCAATGTCTTTGGCAGGCCTTCCAATACCTCATATAATCTCTGCTGTGGCTCAAGCATTTTTCTTTTAATGACTGGACCTCAGAGGTCTGCATCTCTGTTTCTATCGGCAGAACTATGAGACGACATCGCACTCTGATAAGTCATCTCCTGGGCTGTTCCTCCCGCCAGTACTTGCTCCTACTCACTTGTGCTATGCATTTCATCAAGTGTAGGCCCCTCTAACTTACTATCTATCCTACTCAGGCTGCCAATTTCCACGCTAGTGCTTGGGTGGGATAACACACATTACATTTAGTTCTCAGGAGGGATGTCCTCCTCTGAGGTGTCTTCAGATGGTTCTTCAGGAGTTTCCTGCTGCTGAGAGGAAAGGAACAAGAGTTAGGATGACAATGAGAGGCTGGACATTCGCACATGAAAGGCATCATCATGCTGGTTGAGGTATTCAGGTGTTCTGAAGGTGCAATTACTTGTGGTACATGAAAGGGTACATTTGCCAACCAATCACCTTGCTCAGCACTGCTGCCAAACCACATCATCTCCAATGCTCAATGCTTTTGAATCCCACTTATTTCCAATGCCTCCTGTTCCGCCTGGGTTAGGGTATTAGCTAGTCCTCCACCAGTTGTAGTTCTCTCCCTTCTGTCGATTTCTGCCTGATTGTCCTGTGAAATACCTCGGGATGCTATTCTACCTTAATGGTGCCAGTTGTTGTTGTTGATGTTTATTCCACTATTGAGACTTAAGTAAAAAAAAAAAGAGATGCATGAGCTTACGGGTAAAACAAAGCTCCAGCAATACCTCTTTTACTTAAGCGGGAAGCAATTATCTACCTCTCTAAAGCCCATGGTTGGATTTATCTATTCATTTATTGAAAATTTTTCATTGAATTTCTTGGCATTTAACAGTGTATTTTTCAATGAGGAGACCACACATAAACAGGATATAATGCATTTAAAATTGATTCTGGGATGAATAAGCGAGATGAATTCATGCCACTCACACAAGTTCCCCTTATATTGGCTTGCAGAGCGGCAGCTTATGAGAAAGAAGCCATTACTTCCTGAAATGCAGTTACTACATTCCCAATTGCACCATTGAAAGTCTAGGTTCATCACTGGGTAATGCTACGCTAGCTGATCTCAGCTGGTTTGCTAACTGGACACTACAATGTCAGTGTCCCCAAGCAAGGTAAGGGCAGAAAAGCTTTCAGAATTCCTGCTTCTAGTCATTATTCAGGGATTCCTGCTGAAATATTTGCACATATGGATGAAGAAAGGTTCAAGCTATGATGCCTCTATTATTGAATAGCCTACTGACACTGTGACTAGGTTCATAGGTGAAGAATAGACAAGTTATTAGAGTGGGACCAGTGTCCACAGATTGATGAGTTACTAATTCCAGGAATGGAGGAGAGAAAATTTAGCAAATGAACAGTAGGTTTTGAAATGTTGCCATATAATATTAAAGCAAAATGGTCAGCAGTTCTTTGTCCTTATTTATCACGACAATACTTACGTGAAATTAAGGTTGTGGGGATTACTATTTTGTTGGTAAACAATAGCTTTGGGTTCTACAAAAGCAAAATATTGTGGATACTAGAATCTGAAATAAAAACATTGACCCGCTGAGATTACCAGCTTTGTGCTCTAGTTGCTTTAAGACTTTACACTGAAAATTGTTGTGTACATACTTTAATACTCAATGCAGAGAACACTGTACCTGCTAGATGATGTGTGTCTCCTCAAACATCATTTTACCGTATTTGCTTTTCAGATTAAGAAAATCACAGGCAGAAGTTGGGCAAGCAGCCAATAAAGAAAGTGGAACTTGCAGTCAGACACATGAAAAGATGCAAGATGGTCACAACAACAACGTACTTGGAACTATCTGCACAACAGTTCCTAGCTAGTCTACCACAGCTCGTCTGACCCTTCCGAGGACCCTAAAGACTAATTGCATTATAATGAAATGATTTCTGTGCATGCCTTGTAGTTTAAATATCTTTCTCCCCACAGGAAAACAACTTGGGTGACTCGTTTCCCAGGGGAAAAAAATGATAACGAACTTTTCTTTTCATACGCTCATACAATGGAGTGGAAAGGGATATATTTGTTGGCAGAAGGACAACAGTTTACACAGGAAGGTGACAAAATAAATATATCTTGAAACTATTTTGAAGTCAATTTTTCACATTGATTCCTCTAAGCCCACTCAGAATGTTTCAGAATAAGCATCCCAGCTAAACCTTTGAGAATAGTTAACTTTTATGCCTTCATGTTGTCTTTTTAAATGTGTACAGCGCTGAACAATTTCGCTGACAAGACTCATTCTCACAAGAAGATTATTTTCCAGTGCTAGTTCCCCTTGATAACGCAGAACTAACTACCTATAGCGTTTTGTGTCTTGTTAGAAATGCTTTACAGTCATTTAGATTTTTTTTAAACTTTTATGAATTGATTCAGTATTTGAATGGGGGTTTCTTTCTGTGTGATAACATTACACTGTGTAACCAAAATGTTACAGATGAAGTTAATGTTGACAAATTAAAAGGTTTTGAGACTGAGAAAAAAATCTGTGTTGATAGACCTCTAAAATGAAAAGTGTACATTTTTTGTTAGTAATGAATCCTAGGGTAAGTTTATCTTCTGCCTTGACTTATTGTAAATTTCATTTTCAGGATTGATGCCAGCTTCTTGTTCACTATTGCTATTATTACCTTAAATAATTTACACCAGTGACTTTTTTTTAATTTGTTTTTGTACAAGTTGACAGAACTGTAAATACAATGTGAACATTAGGTTTAAAAACTGCAATTTACATCTGATATTTGCAATTCTTTGCCACTTAACAATGCTGGACCAAACTTCTGATGACGGGGAAGATTATCAAAAAAAGAAATAACATTTATAAATAAATAAATCAAATTTATGACAGGGTACTTTATTACACTATAGTTATTTATGCTCCCCATTTTATCACATCTGTGCTAATTGGCTGTCAATTGCTCTCATGTAGAAGAGCTAGTGACCGATTAACTGTGTCCTTTCTAACTCCTGATGTTTGTGTTGGCCATAGTCCTGCAAATAGGAGATACACATTCAGAACAAGGTGTTACCTAGTACTGGACACTGACAAAACTCAGTGCATTGTAGATCCTATGTTCATTCATTATGAAGAGATTTGAATATTGCAACGCATCAAAACGTTCATATTATTAAACTAGCATTTTGCATGAGCTAAGTGGGGATATGATAATACTACGACCAGCTATTAAAACATTTTAAGATCAGCAATGATAACTTTAGAAGCATTAGAGGGACTTGCTATGAAAGTGATGTGGTTATTCTAATTATATGTAAGATTATTATACTGCAAGCATTAAATGGTGATTGAATAATGTTTATAGTTTTTGATACCTGCTTCTATTTCTGATGCAAAGCTTTTTGGTTTCTTTGAATAATTGCTATTACCTTACATTTATTGAAGAGCAGCAGTGCCTTGATACCAGTTCTGCAGTAAACCCACACCCCATTATTACACAGTAAAATAGCAGTCAACGTTACAATGGAGTTGAAGACCAGTAAATAATAATACTATTTAATTTACTTATTGGAGTGCAATAAATGCAACCAAATATTTTAAAAACTGAGTAGAGTTTAAATATTTTCCAAAATCCATAAATTGCTTCAATCATAACCCAAATCTACAGTTCTGAATAAGGTTGAGCTCAGAAATAAATATTTTTTTTAAAAAGCAAATTGGCCTCAATTGGTCTAATCCTGATGCAAAAGCAAAACGCTGCTGGAAATCTGAAATAAAAACAGAAAGTGGTGGAAGGCAAGAGTGATTAAATGTCAAACGATATGATTGGACAAAGCAAAGGGAGATGGTAATGGGACAAGTAAAGAAATAAAAGATGAGTCTAGAAGAGGTGTAAATGGGAAAGGCAAAATCATCAACAGCTGCCATCTGAAAAAATAGGGGCAAGAGGTTATGGTCTGAAACCCTATCACAGCATATCACAGACCTTCCCTATTGTTCTTTCCTCCCTCCCCCCTTTCCCTGCCCCTGCACTTGCTTAAAATCTGTTACATCTCTAAATTTTTCCAGTTCTGACAAAAGGTCATCAACCTGTAACATTAACTATGTTTCTCTTACCACAGATGCTGCCTGACCTGCTGAGTATTTCCAGCATTTTCTGGTCTAATACTGAGTTAGTCTAATCCCCTGCCAACCCCCGATCTGACCCCCCATCCTCCTCTCCTGGCCGCGGACCCCAGGTCTCCTCTACTGACCTCCGAGTGGTCCCCTTGGCCTCGTGCGCTGACCCCGAATCTGAATCCCTTGTCTCCTCTCCTGACCCTCTGATAGCCCCCCGCAATTCCCAGATCCCCGGACCCACTTACTAGCAGCAGCCTGATTTTGCCCAACTCTTCGCCAGCGGGCTCCGATGCCACGTTGGTTCTATTATAACGAGGCCTGAGACCCAATATCTGAGGAGACTCGAGCCTCATCAATCAGGTGTTTCAGTAAATCATGAATCCTTCGTGCACCCAAAAATTGGCATGCTTGAACTTCTGGGCCAACATGCACAAGACAATTTTGGTGTTCTACATTTTGTGAAACATAGCAGTTCAGAGTGACACCCAGCTAGAAAAATGTCAGTTAACCATGTCGGTGGGAGAAGTGAAACTACAACAGTCATTACTGGCACACAGAATGGCCAGATTTATGCAAGGAAATTTTTTCGCCAACTTTTATCTGAAATAACATCTATATAAAGACCAAATCAAAGTCATAATAATCTACAGTACAGTGATTGTGGAGTATGGTCATTAGCCATTATCACAACCTATCCCTGTAGTCAATTTATAATTTGAAACCACTTCAAAATTAAATTAGACAATCTCACAAGCGGAGTTACAACAAATATTGAATAGTTACTTTGCCTCAGTATTTACCAGGGGACTAATAGGTAAGCATGTCATTAGAATATGAGATCAAAAAAGATGAAGACATTTAAGATTGAAACAGGGGAAATAATTGCTAAAATAATCAAACTTAGAGAATCCTTGGTCCAGATGGATTTTATCCATGCGTATTAAAAGCGGTTCGGGAAGAGATAGCAGTAGCACTATTACATATGTATAAAAATTCATTAGAAAAAGGAATAGTGCCAGAGGACAGGCAGACAGCAACTGTTATTTCTATATTTAAAAATGGAGAAAGAATAAGCCCCAAGAACAATAGGCCAATTAGCTTAACGTCCGTGTTAGGAAAGCTAGTGGATACTTTACTTAAAGATTTGGGCCCAGAATTTGCGGTCAGCGGCAAAACAACAATGCTCACTGCTGACTCAAAGAAAACTGCCCACAAAGATCTAATGATCTCTGTGGCATCAATTTCAGCTCTCCTGACCTTAGTTTGCACCTGGGGCCAAATCAAGCAAATCACCAGCATCCAGCAACTGTGATGTCATCAAGCTGGCTCTCAGACAGAAACCCAGGAAGTAAAATGCACAGATTATAATTTACTTTTTAATAAATTTTACAGAGAGCAAAATAAAGATTGGGACATACACATAGGATTACGGTAGAAGATGATAAATCATAAATTTTGAAAAAAATATTAAAAACTTGCAATTCTTAATCATATTAATAGAAATATATGATATTCCACAAATATAAATTTTGTTTACAGGGCCAGGACTGTTGTTTTGCAGTCAGTATATCATTAAAAACCCAGTTACCCTCTTTCAACAAGACTTAACATTTTAGGGGGCTTTTAGCCACGATATTCCATAGTAAAAGGGGACATTTTCATCAGTTCAAGTGATTTGAATTGTTTGCTGGCTCTGGGGAGTTCCACAGTGCAACCTGTGGAATTTCCATATTTATCGGCACATGTGCTAAATCCTGAAGTTGCTGTCAGTTTCAGGGGTGTAATGATGACAAACGCTGACAGTTTCGCCATCATCACCACAAAATCCAGGCCATTATAAAAAAAAATCCAGAAACCGAAAATATCATAAACAGTAGTCAGCACAGATTTCAAAAGGGAAGGCCATGCTTAACCAACCTTATTTGACACAGTAACACAAGGAGTAGACAAAGGTAATGCAGTCGATGTAATATATTTGGATTTTCAAAAGGCCTTCAACAAGATACCGCTTTTTAGACTCATGATTAAGATCAGAGCATGTGGAGTCAGGGGACAAGAAGTAGAATGGATAATAAGTTAGCAAATAAACAGAAAACAGTGGGGACTAAAGGTAAAAGGTGGAAAGTGGTGCTCCACAATGATCGGTGCTGGGGCCGCTCTTATTAATGAAATACATGAACGATTTGGACTCGGGAATCATAAGTATAATTTCAAAATTTGCGCATGACACCAAATTGGGGGTGGGTGGGATATGGTAAATACTGAGGAAGACAGCGACAATACACAAGAAAACATTATAAACTTCCAGAATAAGTGTGTAATTGGCAAGTGAATTTCAATATAGATAAGTGTGAGGTGGTGCATTCTGGGAGGAAGGATAAGGAGATCACATACTGCTTAGCTAATACAAGTCTGGATAGGCTAGAGGAGAAAAGGGATCCAGCGGTTACAGATACACAATCACTAAAAGTAGCAACACAGGTAAATAAGGCCACAAAAAGGCAAACCAAGCACACGGGTTCATTTCTAGAGGGATAACATTGAAAAGCGGAGAAGTTATGTTAAACTTGTATCAAATCTTGATTAGACAACACTTGTGCACAGTTCTAGTCTCCATATCATCAAAAGGATATAGAGGCACAGGAGAAAGTGGAATAAAGATTCACAAGGATGATACCAAAACTGAGAGGATGTACTTATCAGGAAAGGCTGAACAGACTGGAACACTTTTCTCTAGAAAAGAGAGAGCTGAGGAGTGACCTGATTGAACATTATGAAAGGGTTTGATAGGGTAGAAGTAGAGAAGTTTTTCCACTTGTGGGGAAGACGAAAACTAGGGGCCATAAATATAAGATAATCATCAATAAATCCAATAGGGAATTCAGGAGGAACCTCTTTACCCAAAGAGCGGTTGGAATGTGAAACTCAGTACTATATAGAGTGGTTGATGTGAATAGCATCGATGCATTTCAGGGGAAGCTAGATAAACACATGAGGGGGAAAGGAATAGAAGGATATGCTGATAGGGTTAGATGAAAAGGGGTGAGAGTAGGCTCATGTGGAGCATAAATGCCAGTATAGACCAGTTGGGCCGAATGGCCTGTTTCTGTGCTGTACGCTCTATGTATTTCTTTGTAAAAATTGCTTTGATAATCCTGTTAATTTGTTAAAGTATGTGGTTCCTTAAATATAGTAGTAATTGTACTTTATAACAAGTATATATAATAAAGTGGAACATTGCACATCATATATAGTCCAATGGTATTTTCTTTAGAAATACACTGTGTGAGAAATTCAACATACGGTCATCCGTTTTTCAGGCATAAAATTGCTGTTGGGCCTGCGAATTCTGCATCGCAATCTCCTGTGCCCGACCTATACCAGAAGTGCTGGGTCAGAGGGAATGTGTACATTGAAATTCGCTGGCAGTGTGGTATAATAAATGGATCAAGCCACCATTCATGCTTCACTATATCAACCTCAACTGCCTAAAACCAGGCGAACAAAGCTACCTGGGCCAGGCAACTTTAGTAGTCCAGTATGGCTGGAAACCGCGGGGGCCTCGTTAATATATTAAAATTATGGTCTGGTTTGCGCCTGGTTAAATTGAACTGTGGGATGGATGGATCCGTTAATTTTTCAACCTGCCCAATTATCCTTGATGCAAAACTGAAAGAAAGGAGGCTGCACCAATATTATTTAAAGGGGGCCTCAGCTGCATTCAGGTAAGTCTCTGTTTTTTTTAATTTGTTCCTGGGATGTGGGCATCGCTGGCAAGGCCAGCATTTATTGCTCATCCCTATTTGCCCTCGAGAAGGTGGTTGTGAGTCGTCTTCTTGAACCGCTGCAGTCCGTGTGGTGAAGGTGCTCCCACAGTGCTGTTAGGGAGGGAGTTCCAGGCTTTTGATCCAGTGACGATGATGGAACGGTGATATATAGAGGTCATGGGTTTGGGATGTGCTGCCGAAGAAGCCTCGGTGAGTTGCTGCAGTGCATCTTGTAGATGATACAGACTGTAGCCACAGTGCATCGGTGGTGGAGAGAGTGAATGTTGCAGGTGGTGGATGGGGTGCCAATCAAGCAGGTTGCTTTGTCCTGGATGCTGTCAAGCTCCTTGAGTGTTGTTGGTGCTGTACTCATCCAGGCAAGTGGAGAGTATTCCATCACACTCCTGACTTGTGCCTTGTAGATGGTGGAAAGGCTTTGGGGAGTCAGGAGTTGAGATACTTGCTGCAGATTACCCAGCCTCTGACCCGCTCTTGTTGCCACGGTATTTATGTGGCTGGTCCAGTTAAGTTTTTGGTCAATGGTGACCCCCAGGATATTGTTGGTGGGAGATTCAGCGATGGTAATGCCGTTGAATGTCCGATTAATCTTTCTAGGCTGATAATGTGCTTTTAGGCCTTTTACTCACTGTGTTGGCTGCTAAAACTGAGTTGGATATTTTCGGGCAGTAACTTTTTGGAACTGCTGGACAATCTCTGCGCAGGGGCTTCTGTATATTGCCAATGTGGGTACGCTACTCAGTCTGCAATTGGGACTGGGGGAGGAGGAGGAGGAGGAGGAGGAGGAGGAGGAGCAGCAAGTCAGAGTGTAGAGATATGCAGGAACAGAATGTCCTCTCTTCCCTTAACTGAGGAACCGTGTGTTCGGTGGTGCCGCTTCACCCGTCCCCGGATTCTCCGGCTATACCACCCGTTTTGAGGCTTGTGCGCACTGTACCCGCCCCCTTTTAAAATCAGGGCCATTCTTTTGGGATGAACCCAGACCAGCTGGAGTATCGTGTCCAATTCTGGGCACCACACTTTAGGAAGGACGTGAAGGCTTCGGAGAGGGTGCAGAAGAGGTTTACTAGAATGGTCGCAGGGATGAGGGAATATAGTTATGTGGATAGACTGGAGAAGCTTGGGTTGTTCTCCTTAGAGCAGAGAAGAATAATAGGAGATTTGCCAAAGCTGTTTAAAATCATGAAGGGTTTAGATTGAATAAATGAAGAGAAACTGTTTTCATTGGCTCAAAGGTCAATAAACAGAGGGCACAGATTTCAGTTGATTGCCAAAAGAACCAGAGGCGATCTGAGGAAAACTTTAGTGGCCTCATTAGTGCAGGCGAGTCAGTATTCAGACACCACAGAAGCTGATAATTGCATGCAAGTGAGGGCCTTTTCACCTGAATTTAACTTTCCTTCAGATTTAACTCCACCAACATGGGCTTCCCAGGGCTCCGGGACCTGATCAGTGAAAAGACGGAGAGTTTCCAGTACACTTCATGGGGTGCTATCAACTTCAGATTGGCCGAACAGCTGCTTTGTCAATTCCCTCGAGCAAATGTTTAGCAGTGAGTTCTTGTTGTGACCATAGAGTTTTTGGAGAAGTTTGGAGGCTATCAAACAGACCATGGCTGTTTCTGACAGTACATCAGAAGAGGAAGGCAATCGCCATCCATGGCAGTGACGACATGAAGCGGTGGGATCAGCAGACATACAGGAGAGAGAAGAGCAACAGAGGAGCCGAGGTCACAGGAGGCACTACCAATGTAACAGGATGTACAGACAGAGGCTCAGCTTCCTCGCCCTCTTGGAAGAGCAGTGCTTCGGCAGGTTGAGATTATCACATCAGCCAGGGACAGATATCTGCAGCCTCCTCGAAGAAGATCTGCTGTCTGCTGGACCTGGTGGCCAGGCATTACTGATGACTGTGAAAGTGGCCACTGCCCTCAATTACTTTGCCTCTGGTTCCTTCCTGGCCGCTACCTGAGACATATCAAGTGTTTTGCAGTACGCTGCACATAAGAGGGGAGGGGGAGGAGGAAGAAGAGGAAGAATATGAAGATGGGCAGACCAGCCGTGCATACTGTTTTTTGTTCCAGTCACAATAATTAATTCAATGCCCTCACAGCTATTCAATTAATTATTGCGACTGGAACAAAACACAAATGAAAGCCAGCATCAGCACCAACACCGTCCCCTCTTTACCCTAAACAGTCCTCCAGCCACGCATACAACCATTCCACATTTGCCCAATGTGTCCCATCATGTACTGACATTCATCATGAAACAAGTGATGCCACTCAGGATGCAACAATGGTGAAGATATGGAAGTGATGCTAATCAATACATTTTATGTGGCGTTTTAATAAAGGAAAGTTAACAACATAACGTTTTGTCAAACACCCATGTGCATACCCTGCGTGAATGACACTTGCTTGAACTTATGCTTCCTACTGCTTCCACATGGCGCATCCCGTGTGACTTCAGCAGAGGTAGAGGCAGACTGCTCAGATCCTTACCCTGACTGCTGAGATGCTTTTGGCCTATGACCTCTGGGGTTTCAAGCCCTACCACTCTACTGCAAACGAGTTTGGTGAGGATTAGTGATGCATTGTAAGCCCACAGATAAGGTATATGTCATTCTGTTTAATGCAATAGATAAGGTGGCATCCAAAGTTCACACGGCTCTGGTCATGGACTGCATTGACTGATTTGAGAGCTATGTTTAAAGCTCTATGGAGACTGACTCTCCGGAGTAGACATTCCCGCAATTCCCTGTACCATTACTAGTTGAGTTGGACTCCTCCACCACTATTGGGGAGGGAGTGTGTGGCATGTCTGTTAGTACCTGGCGAAATTGTAGCTGACCCACTAGCATTCTCCTTCTCAATGATAGCCCTGGGGATCGAGCATCTGTGTTCATCTGAACAGGCCTTGGTGAAGATTGTGCCCTCCGACGCAGACTCTCCACAACTGCCCCTGCCTCCACTGTCTGCTCGTGCTCACTTCTGGACAATAAATCATCAGGTGAAAACCCAACTAACTGTCTAAGTGGACCCAACAAAGTGCGAGTATTTGTGCTGGTGCATGGATGTAGGTCCTATAATGGTGCATCCTCAGAGGGAATAAGGTCCTCTGAGGAATCGTTCTCATGCATGTCCAGCGACACTTCTTGTACACTTGAAGGCCCTGGAAGACAAAAGAATGGGATATGAATTAGTCATGACAAAGTAATGATCTTAATAATCACCATATTCAGTTTTCCCATAGTTCAGTCACTGATGAAATAAAGTCAGCATGTGTGATATTTGGAATTCTGTCACCTCCTATTTGCGAGTTCCCTGTCCCTCCATCTCCTATTGCGAGCAACACAGATGTGCCACATCTCCAGGGCATCCTCCTCTGCATCTGTTAGCTAGACTATTTGTGGTGGCCCACCTTCAGTCCTGTCCCTCTCCCTTGCAGTTTGCGTTGTCTTCTCTAAGGGTTGAAGAAAGAGAGCTGTGAGTGACTGAAGGTCATGTATTCACCCGATGGATGGAGTGCATTTGGTGTTTGTAACTATAAGACAGATGCATCACATTGCATAAGGATTGAGGTGAGTGACAGTGGTATATAAATGGGAAGGTGAGGACGTGCATAACAAGTGCAGACTGGGTGCAGCTGAAAGGTAGGTGAGTTGAGGAGTGATGTGAGTGCATTTGAAAAGGCAGAGTGAAAGGGAGGACAGGTTGGTTAAACCACAGGATGTATGTGATCACCCCTGGCTCTGCACATCTGTTGCTGAAACCCTCATTCATGCCTTTGTTACCTCTAGATTTGACTATTCCAACACAGTCCTGACTGACCTCCTGCGGTTATATTCCCTATGACATCACAAACACACACTTACAAGATGGCTTCAAATCAGGAACTTGTCAGATGACTGACCTTTTATTATTATACATGAGCAATTGCATTACCACAGTAGTCCACTAGGTGGAGCAGTTGTCCACTAGATAGAGTATTACACCTCCCACATTCTAACCTACATAAACTTGAGGTCATTCAAAACTTGGCTGCCCATGTCCTAACTCGCACCAAGTCCCGTTACCCCATCACCCCTGTGCTCGCTGACCTCCATTGGCTCCTGGTTAAGCAATGCTTCAATTAAAACATTCTCATTTCTGTTTTCAAATCTCTCCATGCCTTGCCCCTCCCTATCTCTGCAATCTCCTCCAGCCCCACAAACCCCCAAGAATCTGCGTTCCTCTAATTCTCCCCTCTTAAGCAACACTGATTTTAATCATTGGTGGCCATGCCTTCAGCTGCCTAAGCCCTAAGCTTTGAAATTCCCTCCCTAGCCTTTTCCGCCTCTCTACTCCTCTTTCTGCCTTCAAGACGCTCCTTAAAACCTACATATTTGACCTAGCTTATGGTCATCTGCCGTAATTTCTCTTTATGTGGCTCAGTGTAAAATTTTGTTTTATAACACTTCTGTGAAGCACCTTGGGATGTTTTACTACGTTAACAGCGCTATATAAATACAAGTTATTGTTATTGGGATCTAGGCATTGCTGGCAAGGCCAACATTTATTACCTATCCTGAATTGCCCTTGAGCAGGTGGTGGTGAGCCATCTTCTTGAACTGCTGCAGTCCTTGTAGTGAAAGTACTCCCATAGTGCTGTTAGGGAGGGTGTTCTAGGGTTTTGACCCAGAGACAATGAAGGTAAGGCGATATACTTCCAAGTCAGGATGGTGTGTAACTTGGAGGTGATGGTGTTCCCATGCGCCTGCTGCCCTTGCCCTTCTACGAGGTAGAGGTCGCAAGTTTGGGAGGTGCTGTTGAAGAAGCCTGAGTGAGTTGCTGCAGTGTATCTTGTAGATGGTACACACCGCAGCCACAGTGCGCTGGTGATGGAGGGAGTAAACATTTAAGGTAGTGGATGGGGTGCCAATCAATCGGGCTGCATTGTCCTAGATGGTGTCGAGCTTCTTGACTGTTGTTGGAGCTGCACTCAAGTGTAGAGTATGCCATCACACTCCTGACTTGTGCCTTGTAGGTGGTAGAAAGGCTATGGTAATGCCGTTAAATATCAAAGGGTGGTGGTTAGACTCTCTCTTGTTGGAGATAGCCATTGGGACGAATTTTCGAGAAATTTGTGACCGGGTGTTCGCCGTGATATGACCCTCCGCGGCGAAAACCCGGTCGCAAAGCCCGGGCGGGATCCTCGGGTATCTGTTTGCGGCAGCGCTTTCACGTACCACCGGGGAGAGGTGCGCCGACTTGCAATGACTCGGATTGTGTTTGCATTGGATTTTCGGCTCCCTCCTGACCCGTACGCCGTGCCCAGAATAGTGACAAGTCAAACCTATCGGTGCAGCCCTGCCAGCAGCGGTATGTATGAAAACCTGCAAAAAAGATAAACTAAAGGTTTTATATTTTAATTCTTTTTCAACGATTTGCTAGCTAAGGATTTTGTGAATGTTTTTGGAATGTTTTTTGCAATGTTATCTTATTCCCTCCCCCGTCCCTCACCCCCAGGCCTCCCTCGCAGCGCTCCAGGCCCCGGACCAAATTTGGCAAAACTCACGTTTTTCCACCGCGAATCCTCATGCAACACCCCCGTTACAGACGTAAAACCCGAAAGTTTGGCCTAAAAACGGTAGCACAACGTAAATGTTAATTTTCATGTATCGCTACCGTTTTCGTCAAAAAAAAACAAAAGCCGAAAATCCGGCTCAATATTGTCTACCACTTGTGTGGCACGAATGTTACTTGCCACTTATCAGCCCAAACCTGAATGTCGTCCAGGTCTTGCTGCATGAGGGCATGGACTGTTTCATTGTCGAAGGAGTTGCGAATGGAACTGAACACTGTGCAATCATCAGTGAACATCCCCACCTCTTCTGACCTTATGATGGAGGGAAGGTCATTGATGAAGCAACTGTAGATTGTTGGGCCTGAGGAACTCCTGCCCTGAGCAACTCCTGCAGTGATGTCCTGGGGCTGAGATAGTTGGCTTCCAACAACCACAATCATCCTCCTTTGTGCCAGGCATCTCCAGCCACCCCCTCCTTTCAAGACCATGACTCCTTACTAGGTTGGTTTCATAGGTGCTGGGTGCCCATGGATATTATGTGATCCTTGAAACTGAATGGCAAGCTATTGGACCATGAGGGAACACTTGATACTGCACTTAGCCGGTGTCACCCATGAAAGTCCAGCAGGGGTCACTGAATAGTGAACAGGCATTAGGACCTCAGGCTCTACCAAGGCCAAATGACGTACTCTTAATGCTGCTCCAGCTGAGATCCACTAATTCAGTAAATCCAATGGATTGATTTTAACACCTTCAAAAGTTTGCCTCAACTACTCACTAAGTAAAGAACTGAGCCATTGAATTTTACATGGTGAATAGAACTATCGCAAATTAAGAAAAAGAAAATTCAACAGAAATTATACCAGGAAATTATGCAAAACTGCTGTAGAATCAAAGTCTATTTGCAGTAAAATTAATAGAAGCATGGAACAATTGGGTGCCAATTCAGCATTGGTGGCACAACTACATTTCTAATCATTGCTACAGAAGACTGTCAATGTTTTTGATGCTTGTTCCTGTACTCATTTTATTGAATTCAGATTGTTGCGATGGTGATTAACTTTCAATCAATGGAAAATATTTATCTGACATGATTTATGATAAGTTTATAGACTTGTATTTCCTGGATCAATAAAAGTATTTTATTTTGACCTGCCTATTGCAAAATTCACAGCTCAATATCTCAGTGCTCAAAATAAAGTCCCTATGGAATCAATAACGCTACGACAAGGAATATGAATTTCCATTATGAAACCAAGTACGGATCATTATCAAGCTGGTTTCTCCGTGTAATGTTTATATGATAAATGATATAGACTAACTTAAGAGGACGGTTTAAGAACAGCCTCGCATTGTGCAGATTTACTGTTAATACAATAATTAAGCTTTACAGCGAAAATCTGACTGTCAGGTAGTATTTCAAAATCAGAAACAATTCCTGTAAAAGATCCTATGGCATTATTTCAAATAAGAGCAGGGGGAGTTATCCCGGTATCCCTCAATCAACATCACTAAAACAGATTATCTGGTCATTATCACATTGCCGTTTGCGGGAGCTTGCTGTGTGCAAATTGACAGCCGCGCTTCCTACATTGCAACAGTGATTACACTTCAAAAAGTACTTCTTTGGCTGTAAGTTAAATGATCGTGAAAGGCACTATATGAATGAAAGTTCTTTCTTTGCTTTACAAGGATTTTTGTCCCCTGCCTCTGTTTAGTCTGGTAATTCCACATAAGTCAGCAGCAACTTGAGTCGGGAGGTGCGTCGCTGAGGCGTGAGCCCGGGGTTGGTGAGAGGCCTATAAAGGCTGCGAGATCAGCAGTCGGGAGGTGTGTCGCTGAGGCGTGAGTCCGGGGTCAGTGAGAGGCCTATAAAGGCCGCGAGATCAGCAGTCGGGAAGTGCGTCGCTGAGGCGTGAGTCCGGGGTCGGCGAGAGGCCTATAAAGGCCGCGAGATCAGCAGTCGGGAAGTGCGTCGCTGAGGCGTGAGCCCGGGGTTGGTGAGAGGCCTATAAAGGCTACGAGATCAGCAGTCGGGAGGTGCGTCGCTGAGGCGTGAGTCCGGGGTCAGTGAGAGGCCTATAAAGGCCGCGAGATCAGCAGTCGGGAGGTGCGTCGCTCAGGCGTGAGTCCGGGGTCAGTGAGAGGCCTATAAAGGCCGCGAGATCAGCAGTCGGGAGGTGTGTCGCTGAGGCGTGAGTCCGGGGTCGGCGAGAGGCCTATAAAGGCCGCGAGATCAGCAGTCGGGAGGTGTGTCGCTGAGGCGTGAGTCCGGGGTCAGTGAGAGGCCTATAAAGGCCGCGAGATCAGCAGTCGAGAGGGGCGTCGCTGAGGCGTGAGTCCGGGGTCAGTGAGAGGCCTATAAAGGCCGCGAGATCAGCAGTCGGGAGGTGCTTCGCTGAGGCGTGAGTCCGGGGTCAGTGAGAGGCCTATAAAGGCCGCGGGCTCAGCAGTCGGGAGGTGCGTTGCTGAGGCGTGAGTCCGGGGTTGGCGAGAGGCCGAAAAGGCCGCGAGATCAGCAGTCGGGAGGTGCGTCGCTGAGGCGTGAGTCCGGGGTCAGCGAGAGGCCTATAAAGGCCGCGAGATCAGCAGTCGGGAGGTGTGTCGCTGAGGCGTGAGTCCGGGGTCAGTGAGAGGCCTATAAAGGCCGCGAGATCAGCAGTCGGGAGGTGTGTCGCTGAGGCGTGAGTCCGGGGTCAGCGAGAGGCCTATAAAGGCCGCGAGATCAGCAGTCGGGAGGTGTGTCGCTGAGGCGTGAGTCCGGGGTCAGCGAGAGGCCTATAAAGGCCGCGAGATCAGCAGTCGGGAGATGCATCGCTGAGGCGTGAGTCCGGGATCGGCGAGAGGCCTATAAAGGCCGCGAGATCAGCAGTCGGGAGCTGCATCGCTGAGGCGTGAGTCCGCGGTCAGCGAGAGGCCAATAAAGGCCGCGAGATCAGCAGTCGGGAGGTGCGTCGCTGAGGCGTGAGTCCGGGGTCGGCGAGAGGCCTATAAAGGCCCAGCTTGTGCAGCTACAGGGAGAAGGCAAAAAAGAAGTAGAAAGAAACAGAAAGGTGACGTCACAGCCAAGGGGGTAAGTGATTGGCTGGTGATTGGTGAGTAGTTTTTAATTTTTCTCTTCTATAACAGTGAGTAAACTTTAGCATTGTTGTTGCCAATTTAAGTGCATCTAAGGGTTAAGTCATGGCAGGAGAGCTCGGTCACGTGATAAGCTCCTCCTGTACCATGTGGGAACTCAGGGACACTTCCGGTGTCCCTGACGACTACGTGTGCGGGAAGTGTATCCGCCTCCAGCTCCTGACGGTCCGCGTTGCGGAATTGGAGCTGAGGGTGGATTTACTCTGGAGCATCCACGATGCTGAGAATGATGTGAGTAGCACATGTAGCGAGTTGGTCTTACCGCAGGTGAAGGGTCCAAAGCCTGATAGGGAATGGAAGACCAGCAGGAAGAGCAGTGCAAGGAAGGTAGTGCAGGGGTCCCCTGCAGTCATCCCCCTGCAAAACAGATACACCACTTTGAGTACTGTTGAGGGGGATGACTCATCAGGGGAGGGCAGCAGCAGCCAAGTTTATGGCACCGTGGCTGGTTCTGCTGCACAGGAGGGCAGGAAAAAGAGTGGGAGAGCGATAGTGATAGGGGATTCAATGGTAAGGGGAATAGATAGGCGTTTGTGCGGCCGCAACCGAGACTCCAGGATGGTATGTTGCCTCCCTAGTGCAAGGGTCAAGGATGTCTCGAAGCGAGTGCAGGACATTCTGAAAAGGGAGGGCGAGCAGCCAGTTGTCGTGGTGCACATTGGTACCAACGATATAGATAAAAAAAGGGATGAGGTCCTACGAGACGAATTTAAGGAGCTTAGGAGCTAAATTAAAATGTAGGACCTCAAATGTAGTAATCTCGGGATTGCTACCAGTGCCACGAGCTAGTCAGAGTGGGAATCGCAGGATAGCTCAGCTGAATACGTGGCTTGAGCAGTGGTGCAGCAGGGAGGGATTCAAATTCCTGGGGCATTTGAACCTGTTCTGGGGGAGGTGGGACCAGTACAAACTGGACGGTCTGCACCTGGGCAGGACCGGAACCAATGTCCTAGGGGGAGTGTTTGCTACTGCTGTTGGGGAGGAGTTAAACTAATATGGCAGGGGGATGAGAACCAATGCAGGGAGACCGAGGGAAACAAAATGGAGACAAAAGCAAAAGACAGAAAGGAGATGAGTAAAAGTGGAGGGCAGAGAAACCCAAGGCAAAAAACAAAAAGGGCCACTGTACAGCAAAATTCTAAAGGGTCAAAGTGTAATAAAAAGGCAAGCATGAAAGCTCGGTGCCTCAATGCAACGAGTATTCGGAACCCAGGAGAGGGCTCTGAGCTAGTTAGAGTGGGTGAGAGCTCAGATGAACAAGACCCCAAGAAAGAATGCAAAAGGCAGGAGGCAACAGAGCAGAGTAGCACTGGGGTAAGTGTAAACCACAAGGTGACAGGAAGGGACAATATGTATGAATATAAAGGGGTTGCAGGAGCGGTCAAAACTAAAAATCATGGTTTAAAAATTAGTATTGAAACTCTCTACCTAAACACACGCAGCATTCAAAATAATTAAATGAGTTGATGGCACAAATCATTACAAATGGGTATGATTTGGTGGTCATTACAGAAACGTGGTTGCAGGGGGGCCAAGACTGGGAATTAAACATACAGGGGTATCTGACAATTTGAAAGATAGACAAGAAGGGAAAGGAGGTGGGGTAGCTCTGTTAATAAAGGATGATATCAGGGCAGTTGTGAGAGACGATATTGGCTCTAATGAACAAAATGTTGAATCATTGTGGGTGGAGATTAGAGATAGTAAGGGGAAAAAGTCACTGGTGGCGTAGTTTATAGGCCCCCAGATAACAACTTCATGGTGGGGCGGGCAATAATCAAGGGAATAATGGAGGCATGTGAAAAAGGAATGGCAGTAACCATGGGGGATTTTAACCTACATATCGATTGCAAATCAAATCGCACGGGGTAGCCTGGAGGAGGAATTCATAGAATGCATACGGGATTGTTTCTTAGAACAGTATGTTACAGAACCTACAAGGGAGCATGCTATCTTAGATCTGGTCCTGTGTAATGAGACAGGAATAATAAACGATCTACAAGTAAAAGATCCCCTCGGAATGAGTGATCACAGTATGGTTGAATTTGTAATACAGATTGAGGGTGAGGAAGTAGTGTCTCAAACGAGCGCACTATGCTTAAACAAAGGGGACTACAGTGGGATGAGGGCAGAGTTGGCTAATGTAGACTGGAAACACAGACTAAACGGTGGCGCAATTGAGGAACAGTGGAGGACTTTTAAGGAGCTCTTTCATAGTGCTCAACAAAAATATACTCCAGTGAAAAATAAGGGCGGTAAGAGAAGGGATAACCAGCCGTGGATAACCAAGGAAATAAAGGAGAGTATCAAATTAAAAACAAATGCGTATAAGGTGGCCAAGGTTAGTGGGAAACTAGAAGATTGGGAAAATTTTAAACGACAGCAAAGAATGACTAAGAAAGCAATAAAGAAAGGAAAGATAGATTATGAAAGTAAGCTTGCGCAAAACATAAAAACAGATAGTAAAAGCTTTTACTGTTATAAAAACGGAAAAGAGTGACTAAAGTAAATGTTGGTCCCTTAGAATATGAGAAGGGGGATTTAATAATGGGAAATGTGGAAATGGCTGAGACCTTAAACAATTATTTTGCTTCGGTCTACACAAAAACCATGCCAAAAATTGCTGGTCACGGGAATGTGGGAAGGGAGGACCTTGAGATAATCATTATCACTAGGGGGGTAGTGCTGGACAGGCTAATGGGACTCAAGGTAGACAAGTCCCCTGGTCCGGATGAAATGCATCCCAGGGTGTTAAAAGAGATGGCGGAAGTTATAGCAGATGCATTCGTTATAATCTACCAAAATTCTCTGGAATCTGGGCAGGTACCAGCGGATTGGAAAGCAGCTAATGTAACACCTCTGTTTAAATAAGGGGGCAGACAAAAGGCAGGTAACTATAGGCCGGTTAGTTTAACATCTGTAGTGGGGAAAATGCTTGAAGCTATCATTAAGGAAGAAATAGCGGGACATCTAGATAGGAATAGTGCAATCAAGCAGACGCAACATGGATTCATGAAGGGGAAATCATGTTTAACTAATTTAGTGGAATTCTTTGAGGATATAACGAGCATGGTGGATAGAGGTGTACCGATGGATGTGGTGTATTTAGATTTCCAAAAGGCATTCGATAAGGTGCCACACAAAAGGTTACTGCAAAAGATAAAGGTACGCGGAGTCAGAGGAAATATATTAGCATGGAGAGAGAATTGGCTGGCTAACAGAAAGCAGAGAGTCAGGATAAATGGGTCCTTTTCGGGTTGGAAATCGTTGGTTAGTGGTGTGCCACAGGGATCGGTGCTGGGACCACAACTGTTTACAATATACATAGATGACCTGGAAGAGGGGACAGAGTGTAGTGTAACAAAATTTGCAGATGACACAAAGATTAGTGGGAAAGCGGGTTGTGTAGAGGACACAGAGGCTGCAAAGAGATTTAGATAGGTTCAGCGAATAGGTTAAGGTTTGGCAGATGGAATACAATGTCGGAAAATGTGAGGTCATCCACCTTGGGAAAAAAAACAGTAAAAGGGAATATTATTTGAATGGGGAGAAATTACAACATGCTGCGGTGTAGAGGGACCTGGGGGTCCTTGTGCATGAATCCCAAAAAGTTAGTTTGCTGGTGCAGCAGGTAATCAGGAAGGCGAATGGAATGTTGGCCTTCATTGCGAGAAGGATGGAGTACAAAAGCAGGGAGGTCCTGCTGCAACTGTATAGCGTGTTAGTGAGGCCGCACCTGGAGTACTGCATGCAGTTTTGGTCACCTTACTTAAGGAAGGATATTCTAGCTTTGGAGGGGGTACAGAGACGATTCACTAGGCTGATTCCAGAGATGAGAGGGTTACCTTATGATGATAGATTGAATAGATTGGGTCTTTACTCGTGGAGTTCAGAAGAATGAGGGGTGATCTTACAGAAACATTTAAAATAATGAAAGGGATAGACAAGATAGAGGCAGAGAGATGGTTTCCACTGGTCGGGGAGACTAGAACTAGGGGGCACAGCCTCAAAATACGGGGGAGCCAATTTAAAACCGTGTTGAGAAGGAATTTCTTCTCCCAGATGGTTGTGAATCTGTGGAGTCTCTGCCCAAGGAAGCAGTTGAGGCTAGCTCATTGAATGTATTCAAATCACAGATAGATTTTTAACCATTAAGGGAATTAAGGGTTATGGGGAGTGGGCGGGTAAGTGGAGCTGAGTCCATGGCCAGATCAACCATGATCTTGTTGAATGGCGGAGCAGGCTCGAGGGGCTAGATGGCCTACTCCTGTTCCTAATTCTTATGTTCTTATGTTCTTATGAGTCAAAGTCAAATAAATGAAACATAAATATACTGTGTATGATACTTCACATTGATAAATTACCCAGAATCCGTGAATCAGCTGTAATTATACACGCTGGGAAATATCTGACACTGTCTAGCCCTGCATGATATATGTCAGATCAAGAATGAACAAATGCTTCTGATAAAATCAGCCGACTGAAGGCTGAGCAATCTTCGAGCATACCAATATTGAATATTTCAATGGCTTGAAATAAATATTTGGCTCAATATTACTGTAAATTGAATTAAAAGTTTAATTTACAAACAACAACATCAACTTGTATTAAATAGCGCCATTAACGTAGTGAAACATCCCAAGGTGCTTCATAGGACTATTGAGATAAAACAATTTGACACCGAGCCACATAAGTAGAAATTAGCGCAGATGACCAAAAGCTTGATCAAAGAGGTAGGTTTTAAGGAGCGTCTTGAAGGAGGAAAGAGAGATAGAGAGGCGGAGAGGTTTAGGCAGGGAATACCAGAGCTTGGGGCCTCGGTAACAGAAGACATGGTCACCAATGGTTGAGCGATTATAATCAGGAATTAGAGGAGTGCAGACATCTCGGGAGGTTGTGGGGATGGAGGAGGTTACAGAGATCGGGAGGGGTGAGGCCATGGAAGGATTTGAAAACAAGGATGAGAATTTTGAGATCGAGGCGTTGCTTAACCGGAAGCCAATGTAGGTCAGCGGGCACAGGGATGATGGGTGAGCGGGACTTGTTGCGAGTTAGGACACGGGCAGCTGAGTTTTGGATCACCTCTAGTTTATATAGGGTAGAAAGTGGGAGGCCAGCCAGGAGTGCATTGGAATAGTCAAGTCTAGAGTAACAAAGGCAAGCCTGCCCACCCCATTGTAGTCTTCATGACCATCTTTCTCCTGCTTGTGGACAAGTTAGACAAAGGCGAGAACAAACCTGAAATTGCTTCTGACTGGCACTAAATTCCAACACCTGGTATTAGTTTGGCAGGTATATGTTTGGATGCAACTAGTTTTGCTTGATATTCTACATCTGTTCCTGTGTTTACATTCCAGGATAAACTATTACTTTTAAGATATTATATTTAGTCTGTCAAACTAAGTGAGGATTATGTGATACAATAATTATATTCACCAGATGGCATAAGGCTAATACTTACTAGAATTTAATCATGCAAAATGACAATATTATACAGGCAACTGTGCATCAGGAATTAGGTTTTATAAGAATATAAGAAATAGGAGCAGGAGAAGGCCATACGGCCCCTCGAGCCTGCTCTGCCATTTAATACGATCATGGCTGATCTGATCATGGACTCAGGTCCACTTCCCTGCCCTCTCTCCATAACCCCTTATTCCCTTCTCGTTCAAGAAACTGTCTATTTCTGTCTTAAATTTATTCAATGTCCCAGCTTCCACAGCTCTCTGAGGCAGCGAATTCCATAGATCCACAACCCTCTGAGAGAAGAAATTTCTCCTCATCTCAGTTTTAAATGGGCAGTCCCTTATTCTAAGATTTTGCCCTCTAGTTCTAGTCTCCCCTATCAGTGGAAACATCCACTCTGCATCCACCTTGTCAAGCCCCCTCATAATCTTATACGTTTCGATAAGATCACCTCTCATTCTTCTGAATTCCAAAGAGGAGAGGCCCAACCTACTCAACCTTTCCTCATAAGTCAACCTCCTCATCTCTGGAATAAACCTAGTGAACCTTCTCTGAACTGCCTCCAAAGCAAGTATATCCTTTCGTGAATATGGAAACCAAAACTACACGCAGTATTCCAGGTGTGGCCTCACCAATACCCTGTACAACTGTAGCAAGACTTCCCTGCTTTTATATTCCATCCCTTTTGCAATAAAAATCAAGATTCCATTGGCCTTCCTGATCACTTGCTGTGGTTGCATACTATCCTTTTGTGTTTCATGCACAAGTACCCTCAGGTCCCGCTGTACTGCAGCACTTTGCAATCTTTCTCCATTTAAATAATAACTTTCTCTTTGATTTTTTTCTTCCAAAGTGCATGACCTCACACTTTCCAACATTATACTCCATCTGCCAAATTTTTGCCCACTCACTTAGCCTGTCTGTGTCCTTTTGCAGATTTTGTGTGTCCTCCTCACACATTGCTTTTCCTCCCATCTTTGTATTGTTGGCAAATTTGGCTACATTACACTCAGTCCCTTCCTCCAAGTCGTTAATATAGATTGTAAATAGTTGGGGTCCCAGCACTGATCCCTGCGGCATCCCACTTTACTTGTAGCTTGGTCTAGAAATTGGATGTGTGCCCGAAATGGGTGTCAAGTTGCCGGATCAATCGCTCTGCATCTCTGCCAAATTCAACAGTGGACCTCATCACCACAGAACCGGTGAGCTGCGGGCATCAATCAGGCATCGGGAAGTAACTCGCAGGGCAATAGCCCTCCTGTAGGTCCCAGAAGCGGGGGAAGCAATCCCAAGGGAGACCCGCTCTGTCTGGCAGCGGCCTGCAGTTCTTTAGTAAAGGCAGGAAGAGCATTCCTGCTCCTTCTGACTCCATCAAAAACAGAAATCGTCACAGTTTTGGGGACGTTTTCTATCAGCCTCTATATGGACCACTGGTGAGGTCACACAAATGGGCAGAGGTTGACTGGTGCAAGCATCAACCATTTCTATTCCAATTTTGTAATCGTGGTCCCAGAACCAGCATCGGGCTCCGATTGGCATAAACAATTAGCACAATACCTATTTCAGGTGAGAGCTCTGGGTAGCTAAGAGCCAGTCGATCCAATATGGTGATCACTGAAGTCAGATGCAGGGAATTCCGGCCGGATCTTCATAAATTTATCCATCATTTTGTGCCCAAATGATGAATTTCTCCAGCCGAAGGTTTTACTACTCTGAGCTGGCAATCTTTTGAAGCCTAATTACAAGACTGCACAGTACCATTATGCCCTTCTTCAACATTGAGGAGAAAGCCCACATGTGTGACACAGTAAAATAACTAGATAACTTTAGTCAGTACTGTATAGTTTTCATCTGATCATTATAAAGCTTTGTTAAATGCATTAATATGTACTAACTAAACTAAAATCAGAGAAGGGAGAAGATTTCTTCTGTACAATAGCTTTAACAAAATCTTCTTTAGAACTGGTTTTATAATTTCACTGCAGAAAAATGGTTTCCCCAGTGTAGGATTGCTTAAATCACTGACTGATGCAAAAAGGCACTACATTTTTTAAGATCCAGCATTGAAAGCATGTATTATTCTGAATTAAAGATCAGTGAAACTCTTGATCTTCAAGGTGATGACGGATATAAAATCTATAGCTATTATACATAGTTCAACAACACAATTCAATTTCCACCCAATCAATTTGAAATATATTCTTCCTCACCGCACTTTAGCCTCTCATATAATTTTCCAAATGAGGCGGGTGGACTTGCAAGCTGCTCCCAGGCACCTACAATCGACTCAATTAGAAGTAGATGATGGTTACACAGAAACCCCCTATTGCTGTCTGAGCTGCAGTTGGTCTCTCTCCCATGATGATCCAGCTGAGATGACCCTACAATGAGAATATTACAGACCTAAAACTCCATACCACAAATGACAGCTCCACATCAAAAGTTCTCATAAGAATTAATATCCTATCGTAATATTTATTTCCTTATTCCAGGACGAACCTGGAGCCCTGTTAGCCTGTTAAGATCCTGTGAACTAATCTACTCTTTGAGAAAAGGCCAGTTGTTTCAAAGGTGGGTATCTCCAGTTATAGGGAAAATTCTGGGCCCCATTTTAGAAAAGAGACATGTAGGCAGGCCCACTCACCGACTGTTTGAGAGTCCCCTCAAATGTGGCATGACCTCTTTGTGCTGGGATGGAGGTGGTTTCATCTCTCTTGTGCCTCATGGAGGTTGCTTGGGAATGAAAAGGTACTTCTTATTTGGTGGATGAAAAACAGTTTTTTGTAAAAACAGGGTCTGGCCAAATCATTGGCTTTGAAAACCCACTATCTCTTGCACTCATAGGAGACCTAGGTTCCTCTGATTAAATCCTCATTGTACGTACATAATTTTTTTCCAGCATCACAACTAGATTTTATATTCTACGAAAAGGTCAGTTCCAGTAGGATTGTAAGCCATGCATGGCTGTATAAAATTATAATTTCATTGATATTTTTGGCACGACACAGCATAATTATCATATCATTGATATTCTAGCCAGCACATATTACAATTATTATTTCATTGATATTCTTGGCACCACATATTACCTGAAACTGTTGGAATCTTGCTGTTTTCAATGAGCCGCTTGAATCAAGGCTTGATTGTAGCAGAAATGTTATCCCAAGCTTAAAGGTAAGTGCTGACACTTGATAATATGGCAAATAACTGAATCTCCTCATTTGCAATAACCCTACTGAGTTTTGCTTTATATAATCCACAAAGTCTAATGTTTCGCAGTTGAACTGAGCTCATTTGTGTGAAGCAGCTTTTGCTATCTTGCATAAGTACAAAGTCTGTGGTCAGCGCAAGTTCAGATAAAAAGGTCTCTGCATGATCTTGCAACAACTCAAGTGTACTGTTCAGGAAATTATTCTTTCTAATTCCCTGAAGAGGACTAAGTAATTCACTCTTGTGCTTTCAATACCCTCTTGACAATCAGCAAAAGTGAATCCATTGAGCTTACGAAGAAAAAGAAGTAAGGTGCTAGCCTCAAACTCTTCTCTGTATAATTACAGTGGTCTTTTGGTCTGATAGGGCTTCAAGAAATATGATCCAGATATTTCAGTGTCCAAACCCATCAGTTCAGAAAGCACAACAGGAGGACAAAGGGCTTAATTAGGAGGGGGAAAATAGAGTATGAGAGGAAGCTTGCCGGGAACATAAAAACTGATTGCAAAAGCTTCTATAGATATGTGAAGAGAAAAAGATTAGTGAAGACAAACATAGGTCTCTTGCAGTCAGATTCAGGTAGATTTATAATGGGGAACAAAGAAATGGCAGACCAGTTGAACAAATACTTTGGTTTTGTCTGCACGAAAGCAGACACAAATAACCTTCTGGAAGTACTAGGGGACCGAGGGTCTAGTGAGAAGGAGGAACTGAAGGATATCCTCATTAGGCGGAAAATTGTGTTCGGAAAATTGATGGGATTGAAGGTCGATAAATCCCTGGGGCCTGATAGTCTGCATCCCAGAGTACTTAAGAAAGTGGCCCGAGAAATAGTGGATGCATCGGTGATCATTTTCCAACAGTCCATCGAATCTGGATCAGTTCCTATGGACTGGAGGGTAGCTAATGTAACACCACTTTTTTAAAAAGGAGGGAGAGAGAAAATGGGTAATTATAGACCGGTTAGCCTGACGTCAGTAGTGGGGAAAATGTTGGAATCAATTATTAAAGATGAAATAACAGCACATTTGGAAAGCAGTGACAGGATCAGTCCAAGACAACATGGATTTATGAAAGGGAAATCATGCTTGACAAATCTTCCAGAATTTTTTGAGGATGTAAGCAGTAGAGTGGACAAGGGAGAACCAGTGTCTGTGGTGTATTGGGACTTTCAAAAGGCTTTTGACAAGGTCCCACACAAGAGATTGGTGTGAAAAATTAAAGCGCATGGTATTGGGGGTAATGTACTGACGTGGATAGAGAACTGGTTGGCAGACAGGAAGCAGAGAGTCGGGATAAATGGGTCCTTTTCAGAATGGCAGGCAGTGACTAGTGGGGTGCCGCAGGGCTCAGTGCTGGGACCCCAGCTATTTACAATATACATTAATGATTTAGATGAAGGAATTGAGTGTAATATCTCCAAGTTTGCAGATGACACTAAACTGCATGGCAGTGTGAGCTGTGAGGAGGATGCTAAGAGGCTGCTGGGTGACTTGGACAGGTTAGGTGAGTGGGAAAATGCATGGCAGATGCAGTATAATGTGGATAAATGTGAGGTTATCCACTTTGGGGGCAAAAGCACGAAGGCAGAATATTATCTGAATGGCGGCAGATTAGGAAAAGGGGAGGTGCAACAAGACCTGGGCATCATGGTACATCAGTCATTGAAGTTTGGCATTCAGGTACAGCAGGCGGTGAAGGCGGCAAATGGTATGTTGGCCTTCATAGCTAGGGGTTTTGAGTATAGGAGCAGGAATGTCTTACTGCAGTTGTACAGGGCCTTGGTGAGGCCTCACCTGGAATATTGTGTTCAGTTTTGGTCTCCTAATCTGAGGAAGGACGTTCTTGCTATTGAAGGAGTGCAGCGAAGATTCACCAGACTGATTCCTGGGATGGTTGGACTGATATATGAGGATATTTATAATATACATTAATGATTTAGATGAAGGAATTGAGTGTAATATCTCCAAGTTTGCAGATTACACTAAACTGCGTGGTGGTGTGAGCTGTGAGGAGGACGCGAAGAGGCTGCAGGGTGAGTGGGAAAATGCATGACAAGTTAGGTGAGTGGGAAAATGCATGGGCTTTTATTCACTGGAGTTTAGAAGGATGAGAGGGGATCTCATAGAAACATATAAAATTCTGACGGGACTGGACAGGTTAGATGCAGGAAGAATGTTCCCGATGTTGGGGAAGTCCAGAACCAGGGGTCACAGTCTAAGGATAAGGGGTAAGCCATTTAGGACTGAGATGAGGAGAAACTTCTTCACTCAAAGAGTTGTTAATCTGTGGAATTCCCTACCGCAGAGAGTTGTTGATGCCAGTTCATTGGATATATTCAAGAGGGAGTTAGATGTGGCCCTTACGGCTATAGGGATCAAGGGGTATAGAGAGAAAGCAGGAAAGCGGTACTGAGGTGAATGATCAGCCATGATCTTATTGAATGGTGGTGCAGGCTCGAAGGGCTGAATGGATTACTCCTGCATTTATTTTCTATGTTTCTATGTAACATACTTGTAATCTGGGGAGAGAGGAGAGGAGAGGGTGAAAGGGGTTAATACCAAGTACCAATGCCAGAAACACAAGAACACCATACAGGTTAAGCCCAATACCAACTGTTTTACTGGAACTAGCGATCATGGTACTATCAATTATTTACTATTATCCTGAGATACGAGACTTTCAGTCTTTGCATCTGTTATGTATGTTTAAACCAACACTGATGATTGCCCCCACAATGCCAACACGGTGAAATCGAATTAATTCCCGTTGGCGGACTTTGAGCAGCCAGAGGTTTCGCTCTGCCATATGTAACTCTGCCAAACAACGATACAGTACTTGCCGAGTCCGATTTTTCGATGATATCTGCTTTAAGATTTTGTCCGTCATCATGCAGGCCTGGGCAATCGTGATGGCCTTGCTCAAATCCAGCATCTCCACCACCAATAGCTTACGCAGGATCACCTTGTGGTTGATTACAAAGAAGTCCTGCAGATGTCTGTCAACGCGTTTTCGAACTTACATGGTCCAGCTAGATGTCTTAGGTCGGCAACGAATTCCGTCACATCCTGGCCCTCAGAACGAACGTGTGTGTAGAATCGTTATCGTGAGATGATGGTGCCTTCTTCTGGTTTGAGAAGAGCACACAATTCCCTCATAGTCCTTGCCGTTGAACTTACAGGCAAGAAAAAATTCTTTATGAGTCCATAGATTTTCGGACCGCAAACAGTGAGGAAGACCGCCCGGCGCCTAACTGCATCAGTGCGTTCCTCCATTTTGTTTGCCATGAAGTACTGGTCCAGGCGAGCTACAAAATCTGCCCAGTCCTCTCCCTGCACGAATCTCTCCAGAATTCCAATTGTGCTAATTTTTGCATGCAAAAATTCTTAAATTACCTCGTTGCCAAATGTTATGTATGTAATAACTCGATAGACTGAATACTGTAAACCAACACAGGTACAAACCTGGCTCTGCATATTAGGGCCCAAAGTGATTATATTACATGATGGCTTGCCTTTTATACCTGGACCGCATACACGTACGTACAGCCCAATGACCTCCGACAGTGGCGCCACCTGGTGGCTAGTAACCCCAAGCATACATACATGACAGCATCACAACAGCCTTTTGAGAGAATCAGGTTCGTGAAGCCTCTGTGTTAGCCTATTGTCTGAATTCTATTCCTTTGTTGCTTTTAGTGTCAATGCACTCAACTTCAAACCTGACACTGACCGTGATGTAGATGCTTACTGAATGGTTGACTTGTCCAGAGGGTTGATGTTTGATTTTAATTTATTTTTTGTTGTCATATTATTCTGTGATGTTTGTTTAATTGGATCGTATCCATTTAAGAAAAACATTCTTACCGGTTTGAGGGAGTGGCCTTTCTCTTCAATCAACAATAACAACAACAACTTGTATTTATATAGTGCCTTTAGCATAGTGAAATGTCCCAAGGCTCTTCACAGGAATACTATGCCATAAAAATTTGACACGGAGCCACATAAGTAGAAATTAGCGCAGGTCACCAAATGCTTGGTCACAGAGGTATGTTTTAAGGAGCATCTTGAAGGAGGAAAGAGAGGTAGAGAGGTGGAGAGGTTTAGGCAGGGAGTTCCAGAGCTTGGAGTCTTGGCAACAGAAGGCATGACCATCAATGGTTGAGCAATTATAATCAGGGAGACTCAAGAGGGCAGAATTAGAAGAGCGCAGACGTCTCGGAGGCTGAAGGAGATTACAGAGATAGGGAGGGGCGAGGCCATGGACAGATTTGAAAATCAGGATGAGAATTTTGAAATCCAGGTAGCTACCCATGGGAGAAGGAGGGCCTACTAAGAGGGCCTCATTACTATAACTACATGCAGATTCAATCAACTCTTTGCTACTACTTTGCATCTGTTTTCACAAAGGAAAGGGGCAATGCAAATACTGCTATCAAGGAGCAGTGTGATATTCTGGATGAAATAAATCTAGTGAGAGAGGAAGTATTAAGGGGTTTAGCAGCCTCGAAAGTAGATAAGTCCCCAGGCCCGGATGCAATGCATCCCAGGCTGTTGAGTGAAGTAAAAGAAGAAATAGCAGAGGCCTTGACCATCATTTTCCAGTCCTCTTTGGATCTGAACATGGTGCCGGAGGATTGGAGGACTGATAATGTAGTACCCTTATTTAAGAAGGGAGAAAGGGATAGGCCGAGTAATTACAGGCCTGTCAGCCTAACCTCAGTGGTGGGAAAATTATTGGAAAAAATCCTAAAAGACAGGATAAATCTGCATTTGGAAAGGCAAGGATTAATTTGGGACAGTCAGCAAGGATTTGTTAAGGGAAGATCGTGTTTGACTAACCTGATTAAATTTTTTGAGGAGGTAACCAAGAGGGTCAATGAGGGTAGTGCATATGATGTAGTATATATGGACTTTAGCATGGCTTTTGATAAGGTCCCACATGGTAGACTGGTCATGAAGGTTAAAGCCCATGGTATACAGGGCAAGTGGCAAGTTGGATCCAAAATTGGCTTGGAGGTAGGAAGCAAAGGGTAATGATTGCTGGATGTTTTTGTGAATGGAAGGATGTTTCCAATGGGGTTCCTCAAGGCTCAGTACTGAGACCCTTGCTTTTTGTGGTATATATCAACGATTTAGATTTGAATGTAGGGAGTATGATTAAGAAGTTTGCAGATGACACTAAAATTGGCTGTGTGGTTGATAATGAAGAGGAAAGTCATGGGCTGAAGGAGGATATCAATCTACTGGTCAGGTGGGCAGAGCAATGGCAAATGGAATTTAATTCAGAGAAGTGTGAGGTGATGCACTTTGGGAGGGCTAATAAGGAAAGGGTATACACATTAAGCGGTAGGCCACTTAATAGTGTAGATGAACAAAGGGACCTTGGAGTGCTTGTCCACAGGCCAGGTGGATAAGGTGGTTAAGAAGGGATACAGAATGCTTGCCTTTATTGGCTGAGGCATAGAATATAAGAGCAGGGAGGTTATGCTTAAATTGTACAATACTTTGGTTAGGCCACAGCAAAGTACTGCGTGCAGTTCTGGTCGCCGTATTATAGGAAGGACATGATTGCACTAGAGAGATTGCACTAGAGGAGATTTACTAGGATACTTCCTGGAATGGAGAATCTTAGTTATGAGGACAGATTGGATAGGCTGGGTTTGTTCTCATTGGAACAGAGGAGGTTGAGAGGAGACCTCATTGAGGTGTACAAAATATTGAGGGGCCTGGATATAGTGGCTAGTAAGGGTCTATTTGGTGGAGGGGTCTATTATGAGGGGGCATAGTTTTAAGGTGGTTGATGGAAGGTTTAGAGGGGATTTGAGGGGGTGCTTCTTTACGCAGAGGGTTGTGGGGATCTGGAACTCGCTGCCTGGAAGAGTGGCGGATGCAGAAACCCTCACCACTTTTAAGAGATGGTTGGATGGGCACTTCAAGTGCAGCAGCCTGCAGGGTTATGGACTGAGAGCTGGTAATTGAGATTAGACTGGATGACCTTTTGTTGGACGGAGCAGATATAATGGTAAGTACTGCAGGGAATAGAATGCGGGCAGGGTGATCTCCTGGACTAGTTTCGATCGCCTGGATGGGTTGGAGAGGAATTTTCCCAGATTTTTTCTCCCTAAATTGGCCTGGGTTTTTATGTGGTTTTTGCCTCTCCCAGGAGATCACATGGCTCCGGTTGGGGTGGAGTGTAGAATATTTTAGTATAAGGGGTGTCGCAGTTGTGGTGACACAGATTGGTTGGGCTGGGTGCTCTTTGCCTTTCCGTCATTGTTCATAGGTTTATATGTAACCTTTAGGGCTGCTGACTGAGGGCCGTGTGGCTCTTTGTCGGCCGGCGCGGACACGATGGGCCAAAATGGCCTCCTCCTGCGCTGTAAATTTCTATGTTTCTATGTTTCTAACTCCCAAGTTTTATCCAAAGCTACTCTTACTTATCAGGTCTAAAATGCATGATGAATGCTTAATCCATTTTGTATCACAGGCCTAAGCAAGGATATTCCCTATTTGACCTGAAGCTGCCATTCAACACAAATGGAGGACAGAGTCCTGTGCTGAGATTAGAAAACTCAGCAAGCTCACCCAAAATTACAAATGGGCAAATTCTATAAACAGTAGAAGAAGAATAAAAAGACTAAAAGCACATTTTGAGCATTCCGAGGGACTGCCTAAGAGACGGTACAGGGAACCCATAAGATGAAGAAAGCCCAGCACTAAAATTTTACTGGAGAAACTGAATCTTAAATTTCCCCCTTTCTCTTTCCTTTATGAGTTTAACTGAATAACCTTCACTGATAGCACCTGTGCCAGAACGGTTTTAAATATGGGACAATCAGAACCAGGTATAGTTGAACCAGTCACTAGTGATTTTGTGAGAATGGTTTAGGAATGTTCTGATTAATAAGTGCATGACTTATCCTGTTTGGAATACTCATTTAGGTCTCATCATACACAGTCCCTCGGAGTCGAAGAAGACTTGCTTCCACTCTTAGAATGAGACCTTAGGTGGCTGAACAGTCCAATACGAGAGCCACAGTCCCTGTCACAGGAGGGACAGATAGTCATTGAGGGTAAGGGAGGGTGGGACAGGTTTGCCGCACGTTCTTTCCGCTGCCTGTGCTTGTTTTCTGCATGCTCTCGGCGATGAGACTCGAGGTGCTCAGCGCCCTCTCGGATGCACTTCTTCCACATAGGGCGGTCTTTGGCCAGGGACTCCCAGGTGTCGGTGGGGATGTTGCACTTTATCAGGGAGGCTTTGAGGATGTCCTTGTAATGTTTCCTCTGTCCACCTTTGGCTTGTTTGCCATGACGGTGTTCCGAGTAGAGCCCTTATACATGGCCTTCTTTGACCTTACAAAGGCTTTTGACACTGTCAACTGCAAGGGTCTATGGAGCGTCCTCCTCTGTTTCGGATGCCCCCAAAAGTCCGTCAACATCCGCCGCCTGCTCCACGACGACATGCAGACCGTGACCCTTACCAACGGATCCCTTACAGACCCAATCCACATCCGGACCGGGGTCAAACAGGGCTGCGTCATCGCCCCAACCCTTTTCTCAATCTTCCTCGCTGCCATGCTCCACCTCACAGTCAACAAACTTCCCACTGGAGTGGAACAAAACTACAGAACCAGTGGGAAGCTGTTCACCCTTCGCCGTCTCCAAGCCCAGTCCAAGACCACCCCAACCTCTGTCGTCGAGCTACAGTACACGGACGACACCTGCGTCTGCGCACATTAATTTAGGTCTAAGACCATGATATGTACAGGAGACCTTAACATTATAACTTGCAAGTGGCAACATGTATTTTTACTATAAAATTACATATAAAACATATAGAGGATGAAATTGGATAAAGCATAAAAACCTGCTCAGGGAGCGCGAAGTGCGATGTACCCGGTCAAACACGTGTAGTCAGCAAGCAAAATTTTGTGCTATCTGCTCATTTACATGTTTGGAGCATTGATCTCAGTGCTAATCGTGCTGCTGGTGCGCTTAGCGCTGAACAGGTGGGCCACTATCGGGTGCAATCTACTGTCAAAAAGATTTGGCCTCCGCTCTCTGCACTACTTCAGGGGAGGTGCTTTGTTGCAGAAGCACCTCATTGTCACTATGGATGAAGCCATGACCCAACAGGGAGGAGAAAAAGCAAGGAGGTTTTCTGATGCGGCACGTGATCCTGGGCGTTCACAGACGATATGGGATCCTCTCAACGCAGGGGGTAAGGAGGCCTTCCAGTAGGCTGTAACACAAGCTGTCAGTGCTACGAGTGTTGTCCCCAGGAGCCGAATCCAGTGCCTCAAGAAGTTTAATGACCTCACACGACTAGTCAAGGTGAGTAAATGCATATTCAAAGGCCTGAACCCACCAACTGCACCACTAGCCTCACACACTGCTCAATGTATGAACCACCCCACCATCACTTATCTATCAACAATCTCTAGCAAGCACCACTGATACCTCACAATCATAGCTTCACTTCACCCTCACACACTTATCACTACTGCAAGAGTCAAATGCACATTTCACACCTTGCACATATTGCCAGCTATTCAACCATGGCAGGCACATCACCCAAATACATTGCACCATAATCACTGACAAACTTCCCTTTCTCTTGCAAGCAAAGGTGGCCCATCACAGCAGAATATGGGAGGAGGGGAAGTCTGACTTCACAACCTCACGGTGCTGGAGATAATTGGAGGGGCCATCACTGAGGCTGTGGTGAACGCCGAAGTTGAAAGCATTGCTGATGATGATATGCTCATAACTAATCCTTCTTCTCACATCCCACTTCCCCCTTATCCCACAATCTCTTCTCTCTTCCAAGCTGCTGATGGTGTAAGCATGCGCCTCTTGCTTCGCCCCTCCCCTCACCACAACCCAACCCTTGTGCCTTTCTCCTTTCAGATATCCACAAATTGCCAGCAGCCCAGTCTGATCCCGATGTTATGGAGGAGGAGAGTGAAACATAGAAACATAGAAAATAGGTGCAGGAGTAGGCCATTCGGCCCTTCTAGCCTGCACCGCCATTCAATGAGTTCATGGCTGAACATGAAACTTCAGTACCCCATTCCTGCTTTCTTGCCATACCCCTTGATCCCCCCAGTAGAAAGGACTTCATCTAACTCCCTTTTGAATATATTTAGTGAATTGGCCTCAACTACTTTCTGTGGTAGAGAATTCCACAGGTTCACCACTCTCTGGGTGAAGAAGTTTCTCCTCATCTCGGTCCTAAATGGCTTACCCCTTATCCTTAGACTGTGACCCCTGGTTCCGGACTTCCCCAACATTGGGAACATTCTTCCTGCATCTAACCTGTCCAAACCCGTCAGAATTTTAAACGTTTCTATGAGGTCCCCTCTCACTCTTCTGAACTCCAGTGAATACAAGCCCAGTTGATCCAGTCTTTCTTGATAGGTCAGTCCCGCCATCCCGGGAATCAGTCCGGTGAATCTTCGCTGCACTCCCTCAATAGCAAGAATGTCCTTCCTCAAGTTAGGAGACCAAAACTGTACACAATACTCCAGGAGTGACCTCACCAAGGCCCTGTACAACTGTAGCAACACCTCCCTGCCCCTGTACTCAAATCCCCTCGCTATGAAGGCCAACATGCCATTTGCTTTCTTAACCACCTGCTGTACCTGCATGCCAACCTTCATTGACTGATGTACCATGACACCCAGGTCTCGTTGCACCTTCCCTTTTCCTAATCTGTCACCATTCAGATAATAGTCTGTCTCTCTGTTTTTACCACCAAAGTGGATAACCTCACATTTATCCACATTATACTTCATCTGCCACGCATTTGCCCACTCACCTAACCTATCCAAGTCACTCTGCAGCCTCACAGCATCCTCCTCGCAGCTCACACTGTCACCCAACTTAGTGTCATCCGCAAATTTGGAGATACTACATTTAATCCCCTCGTCTAAATCATTAATGTACAATGTTAACAGCTGGGGCCCCAGCACAGAACCTTGCGGTACCCCACTAGTCACTGCCTGCCATTCTGAAAAGTACCCATTTACTCCTACTCTTTGCTTCCTGTCTGCCAACCAGTTCTCAATCCACGTCAGCACACTACCCCCAATCCCATGTGCTTTAACTTTGCACATTAATCTCCTGTGTGGGACCTTGTCGAAACCCTTCTGAAAGTCCAAATATACCACATCAACTGGTTCTCCTTTGTCCACTTTACTGGAAACATCCTCAAAAAATTCCAGAAGATTTGTCAAGCATGATCTCCCTTTCACAAATCCATGCTGACTTGGACCTATCATGTCACCATTTTCCAAATGCGCTGCTATGACATCCTTAATAATTGATTCCATCATTTTACCCACTACTGGGGTCAGGCTGACCGGTCTATAATTCCCTGTTTTCTCTCTCCCTCCTTTTTTAAAAAGTGGGGTTTCATTGGCTACCCTCCACTCGATAGGAACTGATCCAGAGTCAATGGAATGTTGGAAAATGACTGTCAATGCATCCGCTATTTCCAAGGTCATCTCCTTAAGTACTCTGGGATGCAGTCCATCAGGCCCTGGGGATTTATCGGCCTTCAATCCCATCAATTTCCCCAACACAATTTCCCGACTAATAAAGATTTCCCTCAGTTCCTCCTCCTTACTAGACCCTCTGACCCCTTTTATATCCGGAAGGTTGTTTGTGTCCTCCTTAGTGAATACTGAACCAAAGTACTTGTTCAATTGGTCTGCCATTTCTTTGTTCCCTGTTATGACCTCCCCTGATTCTGACTGCAGGGGACCTACGTTTGTCTTTACTAACCTTTTTCTCTTTACATACCTATAGAAACTTTTGCAATCCACCTTAATGTTCCCTGCAAGCTTCTTCTCGTACTCCATTTTCCCTGCCCTAATCAAACCCTTTGTCCTCCTCTGCTGAGTTCTAAATTTCTCCCAGTCCCCAGGTTCGCTGCTATTTCTGGCCAATTTGTATGCCACTTCCTTGGCTTTAATACTATCCCTGATTTCCCTAGATAGCCACGGTTGAGCCACCTTCCCTTTTTTATTTTTATGCCAGACAGGAATGTACAATTGTTGTAATTCATCCATGCGGTCTCTAAATGTCTGCCATTGCCCATCCACAGTCAACCCCTTAAGTATCATTCGCCAATCTATCTTAGCCAATTCACGCCTCATACCTTCAAAGTTACCCTTCTTTAAGTTCTGGACCATGGTCTCGGAATTAACTGTTTCATTCTCCATCCTAATGCAGAATTCCACCATATTACTCTTCCCCAAGGGGCCTCGCACAATGAGATTGTTAATTAATCCTCTCTCATTACACAACACCCAGTCTACGATGGCCTCCCCCCTAGTTGGTTCCTCGACATATTGGTCTAGAAAACCATCCCTTATGCACTCCAGGAAATCCTCCTCCACCGTATTGCTTCCAGTTTGGCTAGCCCAATCTATGTGCATATTAAAGTCACCCATTATAACTGCTGCACCTTTATTGCATGCACTCCTAATTTCCTGTTTGATGCCCTCCCCAACATCACTACTACTGTTTGGAGGTCTGTACACAACTCCCACTAACGTTTTTTGCCCTTTAGTGTTCTGCAGCTCTACCTATATAGATTCCACATCATCCAAGCTAATGTCTTTCCTAACTATTGCATTAATCTCCTCTTTAACCAGCAATGCTACCCCACCTCCTTTTCCTTTTATTCTATCCTTCCTGAATGTTGAATACCCCTGGATGTTGAGTTCCCAGCCCTGATCATCCTGGAGCCACGTCTCCATAATCTCAATCACATCATATTTGTTAACATCTATTTGCACAGTTAATTCATCAACCTTATTGCGGATACTCCTTGCATTAAGACACAAAGCCTTCAGGCTTACTTTTTTAACACCCTTTGTCCTTTTAGAATTTTGCTGTACAGTGGCCCTTTTTGTTCTTTGCCTTGGGTTTCTCTGCCCTCCACTTTTCCTCATCTCCTTTCTGTCTTTTGCTTTTGCCTCATTTTTGTCTCCCTCTGTCTCCCTGCATAGGTTCCCATCCCCCTGCAATATTAGTTTAACTCTTCCCCAACAGCACTAGCAAACACTCCCCCTAGGACATTGGTTCCGGTCCTGCCCAGGTGCAGATCGTCCGGTTTGTACTGGTCCCACCTCTCCCAGAACCGGTTCCAATGCCCCAGGAATTTGAATCCCTCCCTGCTGCACCACTGCTCAAGCCACGTATTCATCTGCGCTATCCTGCGATTCCTACTCTAACTAGCACGTGGCACTGGTAGCAATCCCAAGATTACTACTTTTGAGGTCCTACTTTTTAATTTAGCTCCTAGCTCCTTAAATTCTTTTCGTAGGACCTCATCCCTTTTTTTACCTATGTCGTTGGTACCAATGTGCACCACGACAACTGGCTGTTCTCCCTCCCATTTCAGAATGTCCTGCACCCGCTCCGAGATATCCTTGACCCTTGCACCAGGGAGGCAACATATCATCCTGGAGTCTCGGTTGCGGCCGCAGAAACGCCTATCTATTCCCCTCATCATCGAATCCCCTATCACTATCGCGCTCCCAATCTTTTTCCTGCCCTCCTGTGCAGCAGAGCCAGCCACAGTGCCATGAACTTGGCTGCTGCTGCCCTCCCCTGATGAGTCATCCCCCAGAAGGAGAAGAAGAGGCACCCTCACTCGATCTGACAATCCCAGGCACTAGCTAAGAAAATGGCACTGCTTGGACTTTAGAGGGTAGTATAGAGGCGGGATCTGCATGTGGTGAGTCACCGGGCATGAGTGGGTTGCAGCATGGCCAGGTGGAAAGGGTAGATCAGGTGCCAGCTCCCCAGAGGGTGAGTTCCCGCATGAGTCCCGCTGCACTTGACACAGATGGTGACCTCGATGGGGCGGCCTTCAGATGAAGAGTGATGGGCATGCACACAGAAATGGGGGCAATAGCAAGCCTGCCAGTGTCAGTGTCAAGGAGCACGAAGGAGTCTGGCTCCAACAGTGCCCGGGGTGTAGCTCGGAGCTTGGAGCCCGTGATTTCCAGCATGGAAATGATGGGCAACTCCATTAGGACACTTATGGACCCAACCATGATGCTGGATGTGATGACCAATCTCGCAGCTTACATTGCAGCACAAGTAGCAGTGACCCAATATCTCAGTGCTGCAGTGGAAGCTCTGACTGCGCTCCTGCAGGCTCAGCTTGCTACCAGCCAAGCTCAGACAGCTATCATTGTGGCAGGGTTTACGAGCGTGGAAAGGGGCTTGCAGGATCTCACAGCCGTCCAGCAATCTGTGCTCCAAAAGATAGCTAGGAATGCTGAGGTGCTGCCCTTCGTGAAGCAAGAACCTGCTGTCCTCTCTCAGGATGACAGCATTCCTACTCCCACCTCTGCTACTCCCCTAGTGCCCTTGCTGCTGTCTGTCAGCCAGCCAGCCCAGACTGCTGCTGCCCATGCCAAGGTGGTGCAGTCTACAGCCGGGCCTTCTGGGCCAAAGCCGCTCGATGTCGTCCTGCAAAGCCATTTGCAGTGTCCTCCACTGAAAGTCAGCAGTCTTCCATCAGCTATGCTGCAGTCACTGGGGTAGCACTTCGTAGATGCACGAGAGTAGGCAAAGGTAGACAACAAACAGAAACTAAAGGAATGCATAAGGGTTACCGTTATGGTGGAGTATTGGAATTGATAAATTTATAAATGATGTGTGGAATGCTTGTTTTGTGGTTGCGCTCATTTCAGCTTTGTGCCCAGGAGGAAGCTGTGATGTTCCGTGACAAAGGGATGGCAAGGTGGGGAAGTGTGAGCAACAGGGATCTGGGGTTTCATTCATTGGAACCGGATTCTGATGAATTGCTCACGGACAGCCCGGAACAGGTATCTGCTGCCTGCCTACTCTCCTCCTCCTCCTCCTCTTGAGGTGGTCCTGGAACCTATGATGGCAAGGAGATGTAACAGACCACTACGAAATGGGACACCTACTCCGGCGTGTGCGGGAGGACTCCTCCCGAGTGGTCAAGGCAGCAGAACCACTTCTTCAGCACCATGATGGTCTGCTCGATGAGGTTCCTCGTTGTAGCATGGCTCTCATTATATGAATGCTGAAGATTGTAGGCACACATGATTGCTGTCAGGATACCGGGCGCTCACCATCTGCAAATTAATTGAGTGATAGTCTTTGTGGTTGTGTTACAACTCAAGATTGTTATGTGGCGCCCACAAAGCCACATATGTGCAGTCGATGGCGCCCTGCACCACGTGGAAGCCCGATATCCTGGCAAAGCTATATGCTGTTCCGAGAGCAGACAATGAAGTCCCTTCTCCTGAAGCACAGGACTTCTGTAACCTCCCGACTGCAGCGATGGATGGCGAACTGGGTGATGTTAGCTGTGTTTCCTGCCCCAGAATGGAAGAATCTGCTGCCGAAAAAATTGAGGGCCACAGTCACCTCGAGGTCCACTGGCAGCACCATTGTCACCCTGCTCTGAGGCTGCAGGTCTGCTTCCAAGAAGTGGCAGACCTCTGTGACCACAGCCTTGGTGAAGCAAAGCCTCCTAATACAATGCTCCTCGTTTAAGTGGAAATAAGAGAAGTGCTCTTGGAAGATCTCCTGTTGAGAGCCCTCCTGGTCCTCCTCCTGCTCCCTTTGTGCACAACTTCTCCCCTTTTTCGCTGCCTCTGCTCCATCCCCCTGCCATACTTGAGCATGAGAGGGACTGCAAATCCGAATTTAAAAAGTGACATCGGCACAAGGGAGGGCGCTGATTGGTGAGCAGCTGGTGAGTGTTTTTTTTTTGTTTTAAGTTTATTTCTGCTAAGTAAGTTCATAATCTAATAAATAGAGGCATGGCAGGGCAGCTCAGGCCCCTGCAATGCACAGCCCATGTCATGTGAGAAGCCCTGGATGCTTCCCGTGGCCTAGATGACCACATGTGCAGGAAGTGTTGGCAGCTACGGCAGCTCGAGATCCGTGTTTCGGAGCTTGAGCGGCAGCTGGAGTCACTGCAGTGCATCCGCGAGGCTGAGAACTTCATGGATAGCACGTTTCTTGAGGTGGTCACCCTGCTGCGTAAGAGTGTGCAAGCAGAGAGGGAATGGGTGACCGCCAGACAGACAAGGAGGACCAGGCAGGTAGGACAGAAGTCCCCTGAGTGCATCTCGTTCTCCAACCAGTATTCTGTTCTGAGTACTGGTGGGAGTGATGGTTCCTCTGGGGAGGGCAGCCAGAGCCAAGTCCACGGCACCACAGGTGGCTCAGCTGCACAGGGGGGATGGAGGAAGTGTGGAAGAGCAATAGTGGAAGGGGATTCGATAGTTAGGGGAGCTGGCAGACGTTTCTGCGGCCACAGACGTGAGTCCAGGATGGTATATTGCCTCCCTGGTGCCAGGGTCAAGGATGTCACTGAACAGCTGCAGAACATTCTGAGGGGGGAGGGTGAACAGCCAGAGGTCGTATTCCATATCGGTACCAATGACATAGTTAGAAAGAGGGATGAGGTCCTACATGCAGATTTTAGGGAGCTAGGAGATTAAAAAGCAGGACCTCAAAAGTAGTAATCTCCTAATTACTCCCTGTGCCATGTGCTAGTGGGTACAGAAATAGGAGGACAGAGCAGATGAATGTGTGGCTGGAAGGAGGGCTTTAGATTCCTGAGGCTTTGGGATGGTTCTGGGGGAGGTGGGACTTGTACAAGCCAGACAGGTTACACCTCAAACTCAATATCCTCAGCGGGGGGCGTCAGCGGGTGGGGGGGGGGCGGGGCGGGGGGGGTTGCGGTTTGCTAGTGCTGTTGGGGAGGGTTTAAATTAGCTTGTCGGGAGGGATGGGAACCTGAGAGTAGATTCAGAAGCAAATGGAATTGGAAAGCAGAAAATTAGAATGTGAATTTGGAAGGCAGAGGAAATTAAAGCCAGAAAATAGACAAAAAGGAAGTTTGGCAGTGCTAAATGGTATATACTTCAATGCAAGGAGTCTAGGGAATAAGGAAGATAAGCCGAGAGCACAGATAGACATTTGGGTGCATGATATTATAGCTATTACTGAGACATGGCTAAAAGGGCAGGTATGGCAGCGCAACATTCCTGGTTAAAGGGTTTTCAGATGGGATAGAGAGGGGGATAAAAATGGAGGGGGGTGTTGCAGTATTGATTAAAGAAACAATTACAACTGTGAGAAGGATCATCAAATGAGGCCAAATGGGTTGAATTGAAGAACAAAAAAGGGGTGATCACACTGCTGGGAATGGACTATAGACTGCCAAACAGTCAGACGGAGAGAGAGTGCAAATATATCGGCAAATTTCTAAGAAGTGCAAAAACTATAGGGCAGTAATAGTAGGGGATTTCAACTACCCTAATATTAACTGGAATAAAATTAGTGTGAAAGGTATAGAGGGTGCAGAATTCCTAAAATGCATTCAAGAGAACTTCTTTAGCTGGTAAGTAGCAAGCCCAACAAGGAAGGGGGTGGTTCTGGACTTAGTTTTTGGGAATGAAGCTAGGCAGGTGGAAGTGGTATCAGTGGGAGAGCATTTTGGTGCTAGTGATCATAATTCAGTAAGATTTAAGGTAGTTATGGAAAAGGACAAAGGTAGACCAGGAATAAAAGTACCATCAGGGAGAGGTGCGCTGACGTGAAATGCCACGGATTGCGTTACCGTCGTACTTTCAGCACTCTCCTGACCCTTACCCCACGCCCAGAATACCGACAGGGTCAAACCTGTCGGTGCAGCCCTGCCAGTAGCGGTAAGTATGAAGACCTGCAAAAAGGTAAATTAAAGTTTTTATTTTTTAATTATTTTTCAGCAACTTAGTAGGTTTTTTGAATGTTATTTCCTCCCCCCTCCCTGCCCCCCCCCCCCCCCCAATGCCTCTCTCGCAGCGCTACCGGCCCTGGACTAAAGTTGCCAAAACTCACGGTTTGCGCCGCGAATCCTCGTGCAATGCCAACTTTACCAATGCATCCATGGTGCAGACGTAAAGGCCGAAAGTTAGGCCTAAAAACAGTTGTGCAGTGAAAACGGTAATTTTGGCACAAAACTAACGTTTTTGCCGAAAACCGAAAATCTACCCCTTTGCGTCTGTTTTCACAAAAGCGAGGGGCGATGCAGACATTGCAATGAGGGAGGAGGAGTGTGAAATACTGGTTGAAATAAACATAGTGGGAGAGGAATTATTAAGGGGTTTAGGAGTTTTGAAATGGATAAATCCCCAGACCCGGATGAAATATATCCCAGGCTGTTGAGAAGCAAAAGTGAAACTAGCAGAGGCTCTGACCATCATTTTCCAATCCTCTCTGGCTACGGGTGTAGTGCCGGAGGACTGGAGGACTGGTAACATTGTACCTTTATTTAAAAAGGGAGAAAGGGTTAGACCGAGTTATTACAGGCCAGTCAGTCTAACCTTGGTGGTGGGAAAATTATTGAAAAAAATTTTGAGGGACAGGATAAATCTTCATTTAGAAAGATACGGATTAATCAAGGACAGTCAGTGTTATATATGTGGACTTGTATTTACTCCATACAGCCACCAGAGGGCTCATCCCCTCAAGTCCCAAGGGATTCCATAATCCCTTGGGAGCACAGGTATTTAAGGAGGCATCACAGGTTGGAGAGACGCTCTGGAGACCTGCAATGAAAGATTAAGGTCACACTTTACTTTGAGCTCACAGTGTTCAGTCTGACTCTTTCTCCATTCACAACTGGCGATGAGATACAGATAGTGAACACAAAGATGCAGAGAACAGTGGGCATCCTCGAGAAATTTTCAGAGGGAGATGATTAGGAAACTTTTGTGGAGCGACTCGACCAATACTTCGTGGCCAATGAGCGAGATGGGGAAGAGAGCGCTGCCAAACGAAGGGCGATCCTCCTCACCGTCTGTAGGGCACCAACGTACAGCCTCATGAAGAATCTGCTCATTCCAGCGAAACCCACGGAGAAATCATACAACAATTTGTGCACACTGGTCCGAGAGCATTTGAACCCGAAGGAAAGCGTTCTGATGGCAAGGTATCGGTTCTACACCTACAAAAGGTCTGAAGGCCAGGAAGTGCCGAGTTATGTCGCTGAGCTAAGGCCCCTTGCAAGACATTGCGAATTTGAAGGACATTTGGAGCACATGCTCAAAGATTTTTTCGTAATTGGCATTGGCCACGAAACCATACTTCGCAAACTTTTGACTGTAGAGACCCCAACTTTGAGTAAGTCCATAGCGATAGCCCAGGCGTTCATTGCCACTAGTGACAATACGAAGCAAATCTCTCAGCACACAAGTGCTGCTACAAGTACTGTGAATAAAGTGATGTTGTTTTCGAATCGTAACGTACAGGGCAGGTCACACATACCTGCAGCTACACGTTCGCAGATGACTCAGAGTCCACCATCAAGGGTGATGAATGCAAGGCCATTAATACCTTGTTGGCGCTGCGGGGGTGATTATCGTTTCCATTCATGCCGATTCAAAGAGTACATTTGCAAGGGCTGTGGAACAATGGGTACCTCCAACGAGTGTGCAGGCAAGCTGCTAAGCCTGTTAAACCTGCAAACCACCATGTTGCAGAGGAGGACAAATCCACGGAGGATCACGACGAACCAGAGCCTCAGATCGAGGAGACAGAGGTACATGGGGTGCACACATTCACCACGAATTGTCCCCCGATAATGCTGAATGTTGAACTAAATGGACTCCCGGTGTCAATGGAGCTGGACACGGGCGCGAGCCAGTCCATCATAGGCAAAAAGACTTTCGAAATGTTGTGGTGCAACAAGGCCTCAAGGCCGGTCTTAACTCCAGTTCGCGCGAAACTAAGAACTTACACAAAAGAACTAATTCCTGTAATCGGCTGTGCTACCGTAAAGGTCTCCTACGATGGAGCGGTGCACAAGCTACCACTCTGGGTGGTACCGGGCGATGGTCCCACGCTGCTTGGCAGGAGCTGGCTGGGAAAGATACGCTGGAACTGGGACGACGTCAGAGTGCCATCGCCCGCTAATGACACTTCGTGTGCTCAGGTCTTAAATAAATATCCTTCACTGATCGAACCAGGCATCGGGAAATTCCAAGGAGCAAAAGTGCAGATCCACCTAATTCCGGGAGCGTGACCCATCCATCACAAGGCGAGGGCAGTACCGTACATGATGAGAGAAAGGGTAGAGATCGAGCTAGACCGGCTGCAAAGAGAGGGCATCATTTCACTGATCGAGTTCAGCGTGTGGGCCAGTCCTATTTTCCCAGTCCTCAAGGGAGATGGCATCGTCAGAATCTGCGGCGACTACAAAGTAACTATCAATCGTTTCTCCCTGCAGGACCAATACCCACTACCAAAGATCGACGACCTCTTTGCAATGCTGGCGGGAGGAAAGACGTTCACAAAGCTGGATCTGACTTCAGCCTCCATGATGCAGGAACTGGAGGAATCATCGAAGGCCCTCACCTGCATCAACATGCACAAAGATCTTTTTGTGTACAACAGATGCCCGTTTGGAATCTGATCAGTGGCGGCGATATTCCAGAGAAACATGCAAAGTTTACTGAAGTCGGACCCGCACACCGTGGTCTTCCTGGACGACACCTTGATCACAGGTCGGAACACAGTTGAGCACCTGCAGAACCTGGAGGAGGTTCTTAGTCGACTCAACCGCATGGGGCTTAGGTTAAAACGCTCGAAGTGCGTTTTCCTGGCACCTGAAGTGGAGTTCTTGAGAAGGAGGATTGCGGTGTAGGGTATCAGGCCCACCAACGCGAAGACGGAGGCAATCGAGAATGCACCAAGGCTACAGAACGTGACGGAACTGTGGTCGTTTCTGGGACTCTTGAACTACTTTGGTAACTTCTTATCGGGTCTCAGCACACTGCTAGAACCACTACCTGTAGTAGACAAATACCAACGCATCGGCCCGCATCCAGAGATGGGCACTCACGTTGTCCGCATACAACTATGCCATCCGCCACAGGCCAGGCACAGAAAACTGCGCCGATGCTCTCAGTAGGCTGCCATTGCCCACCACGGGGGTGGAAATGGCGCAGCCCACAGATCTAGCCATGGTTATGGAAGCATTTGAGAGTGAGGCAGATCAAAACCTGGACAAGCCAGGACCCCTTATTATCTCTAGTCAAAAGCTGTGTGCTTCAGGGGAGCTGGTCCAGTGTCCTGGTGGAAATGCAGGAAGAGATAAAGCCGTTCCAGTGGCGCAAAGATGAAATGTCTATACAGGCAGACTGCCTTCTGTGGGGCAATCGAGTAGTGGTCCCCAAGAAGGGCAGAGACACCTTCATCAATGACCTCCACAGTACCCACCCAAGCATCATAATGATGAAAGCGATAGCCAGATCCCACGTGTGGTGGCCCACTATCGATGCAGACTTAGAGTCCTGCATTCACAGATGTAATACATGCTCGCAGTTAAGCAATGCACCCAGGGAGGTGCCGCTAAGTTTATGGTCTTAGCCCTCCAAACCGTGGTCTAGGTACACGTCGACTATTCAGGCCCGTTCTTGGGTAAAATGTTCCTTGTGGTTGTAGACGCGTACTCCAAGTGGATTGAATGTGAGATAATGTCAGCTAGCACGTCCGCTGCCACTACTGAAAGCCTGCGGGCCATGTTTGCCACACACGGCTTACCTGGTAAGTGACAACGGGCCATGTTTTACCAGTGCTGAGTTCAAAGAATTCATGACCCGTAATTGGATCAAACATGTCACATCTGCCCCATTTAAACCAGCGTCCAATGGTCAGGCAGAGAGAGCAGTGCAAACCATCAAGCAAGGCTTGAAGAGGGTAACTGAAGACTCACTACAGATTCGCCTATCCCGAGTCCTGCTTAGCTACCGCACAAGACCCCACTCACTCACTGGGATCCCATCTGCTGAACTGCTCATGAAAAGAGCATTTAAGACAAGGCTCTTGTTAGTTCACTCTGATCTACGTGAACAGGTAGAGAGCAGGCGGCTTCAACAAAGTGCATACCATGATAGCGCAAATGTGTCACGTGAGATTGAAATCAATGATCCTGTATTTGTATTAAATTATGGACAAGGTCCCAAGTGGCTTCCTGGCACTGTCGTGGCCAAAGAGGGAAGCAGGGTGTTTCGGGTCAAACTTTCAAATGGACTCATTCACCGGAAACACTCGGACCAAATCAAACTCAGATTCACGGACTATCCTGAGCAACACACCTTGGACCCTACCTTTTTTGATCCCCCAATATACACACCAGTGGCAACCGGCACCACGGTTGACCACGAAGCAGAACCCATCATCCACAGCAGAGCAGCAGGGCCCAACACACCAGGCAGCCCAGCAAGGCCAGCTGCACAGCAGCCCAGTGAGAGCCCAACAAATGATTCAACAACACTAGCTTTCACACCGAGACGATCAACCAGGGCAAGAAGGGCCCCAGATCGACTCACATTGTAAATAGTTACACTATTGATTTTGGGGGGGTGCGGGGGGAGTGTTTATATGTGGAATTGTATTTACTCTGTACAGCCACCAGAGGACTCATCCCCTGGAGTCCCAAGGGATCCCATAATTCCTTGGGAGCACAGGTATTTAAGTCGGCTTCATAGGTTGGAGAGGCACTCTGGAGACCTGCAATAAAAGACTACGGTCACACTTTACTTTGAGCTCACAGTGTTCAGTCTGACGCTTTCTCCATACTCAATAGTCAGCATGGATTTGTTAAGGGAAGGTCATGTCTGTCTAACTTGATTGAATTTTTTGGAGGGTCGATGAGTGTAGTGCGTTTGATGTGGTCTATATGGATTTTAGCAAGGCTTTTAATAAGGTCCCATATGGCAGACTGGTCACAAAATAAAACTCATGGGATCCATGGTAAAGTGGCAAGTTGGATCCAAAATTGGCTGAGAGTTAGGAAGCAAAGGGTAATTGTTGATGGGTGTTTTGTGACAAGAAGGCTATTTCCAGTGGGGTTCCACAGGGATCAGTACTTGATCCCTTGCTTTTTGTGGTACATGTCAATTAATTAGGGCTAGACTTCCACTTTTGTGTAGATCACCCAAAAATGGGCGTTGTTTCTGGCGTGGGTGGTAAATATAGGTTTTCAGATCGCCAGATTCTCGCCCATTTTCAAACCCCCTAGATTCCATTTTATAAAATGGGTGTTACCGCAAGCGATCTGAAATGGGCGTTAGCATTCAATCTCTCTGACCTTCTGCCGTAAAGTGTTGCCATCCTTATCAACGGCATGACAACGCTCATTTCACGTGATTCAGTAGGTCAGCTGTCATTATTACATGCGCATAAGAGGAGGCAGAGAGGGAGTGAAGGTGTGCGTGGCTATGGTGTGTGTGCTTGTTTGGCTGCTTTGGGAGGTAGGAGGGAGAGTTTCGAGCTATATACAAAATTGTGAGAAAAAAGTTAGCTGTTACCAGCCAGATATTTTGTCTAATTTGGTGCCTACAATGGAGGGAGTGGAGGAGGCGACACAGCACGCTGTGCAGACTGACGCTGGCGAGAGCAGTGAGCTGGGAGAGGAACAAATGGGAGGACGAAAGAGAGCGAGGAGGTTCTCGGACAAGGCAAGTGCCTCCCTCATGCAGGAGGTCGAGTCACGCTGGGGTCAATTGACACAGGGAGGGCGTGGGAAGCCCACCCCAAAGGCCTACCAGAAGATATGGGCCGAGAAAGCCGAGGTGGTCTAGTTGGCGACCGAGGTGTGTGAGGGCAACCAGTGCTGCAAGCGATGGAACGACCTTGTCAGATCCGCCAGAGTAAGTATTACATTTATTTACATATACTTATATATTTATATAATTTGATTTGTAAGTATCATGAATGATTAAAATCAAATGTGAGTTCTTTCACTTTTAACGGGAATGTTGAACTCAAAGCCTGCGGTCACGGTGTACGTCTTTAGATGAAGAATTTTCCTTATAATCATGATTACATCTGTTGGTTATGTGTTGTATCAGTCTCTGTGACAGTACCTAGCAATGATATCACGCAATGATCTCATGCCATGTCATCCTGTTGTTACTTTTTACAGAAGAAGCTTTCGAGGAATGGGGCTGAGCAGAGGCGAATGGGTGGGGGGCCACCAGTCATCATTGACCTCACTGACATCGAGGAGCAGGTGCTTGCACTCGTGGGCACCAACCCCGGTCGGCCATGCAAGCAGTTGCAGAACCTGAAGTGATGCCACGTGAGTAAAGTATACACCATTGCATGATGTAAAGTCAATAGCTGCCACACCCACTCATTTCCGAACAATATTATATGATAGATGATTGGTAAAAGTGTCCTCTAAGTAATGCTGAGAATCATTACATTGCAGAATCTATTGATGGTCATGAAATGTGATGTCTGTGATGATTTTGATAGTGGTGGTGCTTTTGTCATGCATATGCTGTGTGTAGTGCTGTAATCACCTTGTGACCCTAGCACCCCCTTCTCCTCTAATAACCTCATTTGTGTTCTGCAGCTCAGCCAGCAGCGCAGCCCCAGGCAAGACCACCGAGCCCAGAAGGTGGGGGTGCAGGGCAGAATTCGTCGGATGATCCTATATCTGGTACTGAGGAGCACCAATTCTTACCCATCAACCTGCTGGGTCCGTTCTCTAAAGATGATAGCATGGACTTTGAGGAGCCTGCATCGCCAACCTCCAGAAGGCATTCGACCCCAACGCCATCTAGGCTCCCCCGGTCATTCCCACCTCCACTCTGGAGGTACCGGGTCCAAGCACCGTGCCACAGGGCACCCCATTTGTCCCCAGGACAACACCGGCCCCGCGGGGGTTTCTTAGACGCAGCAGGTCTGCTCCACGCGTGCCAGATGAGAGCGGCGACATGGTAGAGTTGTCCAGGAGGAAGGTTGACATAGGTCACCAGATCCTCCAGGCACTGGGGGGAATATCCCGACAGCTGGCCAGAATCTGCGGCACCATGACGGAGTATGTTCCGCGGATGGCGGAGGCCCTGGAGGCGATAGCCAGGAACACTGGTGGCACAAGCCTCTCAGTGGTCCCGGAGCGCGGCACTCCACCCCTAGGCTGCGCACCCCCAGTGCCAACGACACATGAGAGGCAGGAGCAAGATCCTGCTTCTGGATCTGAGAATGTTCCCACCTCCGTAACCCCAACTCCCGTACCCGTGCAACCACCGGCTCTGCCTTCATCCCCCCCAGTGCGGCACCATCTGAGGAGTGCCTCGGCCAGGCGGCGTGGAGTCAGGAGGGGAAGGGGTAAAGGTGGGGAGAAGGGGGGGGAGAAAATGAGGTACATGTCTGCTGGTGATGGCTTTGTTATATCTCCATCTCGGTGTATGCAATTTGTTGTAAGGTATGGGGGGAGGGGGCCACCCTGTTGGTATGCATTTGTGTTCTGTGTTGCTGAAAATGTTGACCATTTGATTTAGGTCAATGTTTCAAAATATGTTGTGGGGTGGAATGGGGCTGGGGCATTTTTGACCGTTATACTTATGATTTCAGACCAATAGTCGGATTAAATGTTTTTTATTTAACGTAACCTTGTTGCGCATTGTCTCAGATAACTGGACCATTGCACACTGGTGATTCCTTAACATGAAAGGGTATAATTAAACTTAACTTGAATCAACTTAAACTTTAACTGGCACCAAGGCGATGCCCACCATTGATGTCTGAGCTGCACACACACAGCAATGTGTCAGCTTTGTCAATAACAGCAACATTCTTTCAGGCAAAGTGCTCATTTACGAGCTGCTGACGGAAGAGTCTTGCAGCTATGTAGCCACCACGGGCCCTTTCCTGCGGTCTGGAGGGGGGCATGAGAATGGTTGCATGGTCAGCCTGATTGTCTGGCCCGAGGTCAGCATCCACCTCCTCATCCTCCTCCTCATCCTCCTCTTCCTCTCTCTCCTGAGGTGGACCGTCAGTCCCTTCTGGCAATTCTTGCCCCCTCCTGATAGCCAAATTGTGTAGCATGGAGCACACGACCATGAATTGAGCTACCTGATTAGGATTGTATTGTAACTCCCCTCCTGAGTGCTCCAGGCTGCTTAAGCACACCAATGGTTTTCTGGACCACATTGCGTGTGGCTCTGTGGCTCTCGTTGTATTGATTCTCAGCTGTATGGGTGTCACGCAGGGGGGATCATCAGCGAGGCCATATCGTTTGTCACCAAGCATCCAGCATTGACCTTGTGGCTGACTGGTAAACATGTCAGATACAGCGCTCTCATGCAGGATGTGAGCCTCATCGATGCTGCCCAGAAATTTGGCATTCACTGCCATAATTATCTGGTTGTGGTCAACAACGGGTTGGACCTTCAGGGAGTGAAATCCTTTTTGGTTGCGAAAAACCTCTGCGTCCTGAGAAGGTGCCCGCATGGTGATGTGCGTACAGTGTATTGCTCCCTGCACCTGGGGAGAAGTTAGCAATTCAGTAGAATCCTAGAGACGTTGACTGTGAGGTGGAGCATGGTGGCGAGAAAGGTTGAGAAGAGGGTTGGGGCGATGACACAGCCCTGTTTGACCCCGGTCCGGTCGTGGATTGGGTCTGTGATAGATCCGTTGGTAAGGGTCACGGCTTGTATGTCATCATGAAGCAGGCGGAGGATGATGAACTTTTGGGGGCATCTGAAACGGAGGAGGAATAACCACACTGCAAAAGATCTTCCTGAGTGACAATTGCTTAGTTAAAAATAGCAAGTTAAAATGAGTCTGGGAAAATATCCTTCCAGTAAAGGCACATGAGTTTTAAAGGGCTGATTCCTACTGAAGTGTTGCACGCTTGAAAAAACATGTACATCGCACAAATTTAAAATTTTCATAAAATTTATATAATCATATTTTACATTTTAGTTATAAATAAACCAGACAACATATAAAAATGCATACATAGTACCTCATTAGTGTATTGTGTATTCTCAGCCTTGAACCCTTCAAAAAAAATCTAATTCAAATAGTTCTTTTGGAAAACAAATAAGAGGCAATGTGTTGCAATTGGTAGAAAGTGCTGCAGACCATTCATCTGTCTTTAGCACTGAATTCCTATCCCTCAAAACAGGAGCAAAAAGGGAGGAACAAAAGACAGTTTTTGTTTACTAAATTGTTAATAATGTGCTCACGTAGCAAACCACACCAGGATACTCGGATCAAAAAATGTGAAGTTTACCCCAATTAGGATCTCGTTTTAGTGAGTTTAATAAAGGTGGAAATTTGGTATCATCATCACAGGAGTGAAAGAAGGGAATAACATGCCAAGCCTTTCTGGCCAAGAGCATGAGTGTAACAGCCATTGGTGGGTATACTGCAATAGAGCAGGAGAAGGAGACAGTGCAAAAATGAAGGGAGTGCAGAACTTGTAGCCCTTACTACTCCAATTAACAAGTGCACCACAACAGCAGAGCAATGCATCAAGGAGGCTCAGGTTCCTCATGAAGGGAGGCTGTGATTGAGGTGTGCCAACTAAATCATAATGATTTGCAGTTAGCTCTTTGCCAGGCAGAGAAGATCACCACTGCTATCAACTTTTCATGCACATATTTATCCAGTACTTCATGCCTTTTTTGTGCTCTTCCTTAAACTGTTTAACTTCTTCTCGATTTCCTGGATGATCCTCTATGTCGTTGACACTGTATGCAATCTTTAATGACAAGCTGCCACACTTGTTGCCTCTTAGCATGTGTGAGGGACCTCTGACCCTGCCAAAATCCTGTTCACATTTCTCCATTACAGAAGTTACCAATGCGTCCAGGGCCTGGTTACTAAACCACAATTTTCTGAATCGTTGTTGAAGCATTCTATGCAAATATTGTCCACACATCAGCTAGATTAATAAGTGTTTTTCACATTTATGCAAGTTAGGTGGCTAGCGAGCTGCTTGAGAAGCATCCAAAGATTATTATGTTGTGATTGGATATTTTTGTTAGCGCTAATGTGTCGCATGTTTCCAAAGTGCATGTTCCCCCAATTTTATCAGCTCACAAAGGATGATCAAAATGGACATTTCTGCTGTTTTTTGAAAAAGGGAGGAAAATATAACTGTAAAACTCTGTCAAACCACTTAGTCTCTTCAAATAGTGCAACAATGGTACAGAGGTTAAAAAGGTCATAGAAACATGGAAAATAGGAGCAGTAGTAGGCCATTCGGCCCTTCACGTCTGCACCGCCATTCAATACGATCATGGCTGATCCTCTATCTCAACACCATATTTCCGCTTTTTCCCCATACACCTTGATGCCCTTTATTTCTAGAAATCTATCTATCTCCCTCTTAAATATATGCTAGTTATAGATGGCAACATAATGCGAACCTTGAATTAATTAATTTAAAGTACATCCAAGTTAGCTACAGCTGATCTTTTAAAATTTAGGAAATTGCGCTTTTTCTTCTTCTTTGGTTGAAGGTCTGAGGAATAAGGCACCTCCTTTTTGATACGGAACACAAATACTTTCTCCCCTGTATCTGGCATGTTTAACACTTCTCCCAGTGCTTCATTAATTGCTTCTGGATGGTCATCAACTTCAACAGGAGGGAATTCAGAAGAACCGTGTCTGTGAGAAAAGGAGACCTGTTTCATGAGTTGGAGCCGTTTTTTCTTCAATATGCTGCACAGAAAATTAAAGAAAGACAACTTTAAGACAACTTGCATAAGAATTACAATTCTGAGCTCTCACCTATTGAGACATTCACAATTGTAACATTGAAAAAAAGGACTTGGATTTTCTAGCACCTTTCACGACCACCGGATGTCTCAAAGCGTTTTACAGCCAATGAAGTACTTTTGGAGTGTAGTCACTGCTGTAATGTAGGAAAAGCGGCAGCTAATTTGCGCACAACCAGCTTCCACAAACAGCAATGACCAGATAATCTGTTTTTTGATGTTGATTGAGGGATAAATATTGGCCGGGACACCGGGGATATATTCCCTGCTCTTCTTCGAAATAGTACCATGGGATCTTTTATGTCCACTTGAGAAAGCAGATCGGACCTCAGTTTAACATCTCAACCGAAAGACAGCACCTCCAACAGTGCAACGTTCCCTCAGCACTGCACTGGAGTATCAGCCGAGATTTTTTTTTGTGCTTAAGTCCCTGGAATGGGATTTGAACTCAAAACATTCTGACTCAGAGGCAAAAGTGCTACCCACTGAGCCACAGCTGACACTTAATTGAACAGTTAACCAACACTTCAATCTATTCAGCAATTTGTATAATTGGATCATTCCCCCAGATCATTATGCGGAATATCCAGCAGAGTTCAGGTATTCACTCCATCTTATGATGGCCTGGTCCTCAGTTATGCAAATCACTTAACAAATCTGGCACTGGAAGTGTTGGAAAAGGCTTTAGGTCAGTCTTGGTTTGAGGGCAACGGTGAGGGTCCAAAGGGACTACACACCCACTTTAATAGGTAAAGAATTATAGAGCGTGAGGGATTCTATAGATGCCCATCTGCACTCAGAGAAGGATGATAGCAATAGGTGAGGGGGTTATACAGATTGCATACTTTCTTCTTGGAAGGCCAACAGTGTGTGGAAGAGGAGTTTTTAAGAGCTACTCACCTGCTCTCCTGGCTAGAAAACTATCACTTGTTCAGAAGTTACAATTTAAAACCACGCTTTCAAGCTATAATAATAACGTATTTAATTAGAGCTTTTAGCAAAGAAAAACATCCCAAAGCTAAGAGTAGGGAGAAGCGAATGGAAAACCTGGCAAGTTGGTGGGGGTGGGGGGAGTTGTGTAATAGTATGTTTGGGAAGCAAACTAGAAGAGATGACTACCCAGGATTGGAATGCTGACACCACCCCTCCATCGTACGCATGCCCGACACAAGACTCCCAAAGCAAGCGCTCTACGTGGAGCTTCGACACAGCAAGTGAGCCCCAGGTGGGCAGAGGAAACGTTTCAAGGACACCCTCAAAGCCTCCTTGATAAAGTGCAACCTTTCCACCGACTCCTGTGAATTCCTGGCCCACAACTGCCAAAAGTGGAGGAAGAGCATCCTGGAGGGCGCTGAGCACCTTGAGTCCCATCGCCCAGAGCATGCAGAAAGCAAGCGCAGGCAGCGGAAGGAGCGTGCAGCAACCCAGGCTCCCCACCCACCTTTTCCTTCAATGACTGTCTGTCCCACCTGTGACAGAGACTGTAGATCTTGCATTGGACTCCTCAGTCACCATTTTGAGAGTGGAAGCAAGTCATCCTCGACTCCGAGGGACTGCCTATGATGATGATCTCACCTTACTTACAACAGATGAAAAGTGTTCAAAAAATTGGATTTCTGCACCAGAAAAGTTTAGCGACTTTGTGCTGTGCCTACAAAGTTTGCTTGAACCAATGAAGATGAAATCCATGATCAATGCATCATGACTATTAAAGTAATGTTACATCTTATCTCACTATAGCCTTGACTCAGTGGTAGCACGCTTGCCTCCAAGTCAAAAGGTTGTTGGTTCAAGTCCCACTCTAGAAACTTGAGCACAAAATCTAGGCTGACACTTCAGCGTTGTATTGATGGAATGCTGCACTGTCAGAGGTGTTGCCTTTTGGATGAGACGTTAAATCAAAGTCCCATCTGCCCTCTCAGGTGGATGTAAAAGATCCCATGGCAATATTTGAAGAAGAGCAGGCGAGTTCTCTGCAGTGTCCTGGCCAATATTTATCCCTCAACCAACATCACTAAAACAAATTATCTGGTCAAATATCTCATTGCTGTTTGTGGGACCTTGCTGTGCACAAATTGGCTGCTGCATTTCCTTACATTACAACAGTGACTACACTTCATTGGCTGTAAAGGATTTGGAGACAACCAGAGGTTGTAAAAGACACTATTAAAATGCAAGTTCCATCTTTTCCTTTTACTTTAATTCGCCCATCGATTATAATATCTTTGTTAACAGCTAGGCACTCAGTCCCTCAATACCCAACAGGATTTTTAGCTTGAATCAATAAAATGGTTATGATCATATGACAACCTGAAATATACACTTGGACTGATGCTGCCATATGTTAGGCAAAGCTAACAAAAATCTATCAAGTTTATTAACAATTGATGAGAGCAGAATACAAAATAATCTCAAGACAAATGAATGCAATGTTCACCCTGGCCACTGGCCTTTAAACATGTATTTTTACGAGGTGTGATAAATTGTCTAGCAATTATATTTTAGTTGCTGGATATTGCTTGATTTAAATAATTTGATTACATTTTTTTTTGAGGAACTGTAAGACTGGTGATTATTATATTTAACTCTAAGTAGGCCTGCTTGCGATTTCAAACATGCAACCAATCCACCTGATGCTTCCAAGACAGAGGTGAGATCATTATTAGGGATGTTAGCTGTGGCTCAGTGGGTAGCACACTTGCCTCTGAGTCAGAAGGTTGTGTTTTCAAGTCCCACTCCAGATACTTGAGCACAAAAATTCTAGGCTGAGACTCCAGTGCAGTGCTGAGGGAGCGCTGCACTGTTGGAGGTGCCGTCTTTCGGATGAGATGTTAAACCGAGGTCAGGTCTGATCTCTCAAGTGGACGTAAGAGACCCCATGGCACTATTTTCGAAGAAAAGCAGGGGATTTATCCCCGGTGTCTTGGCCAATATTTATCCCTCAATCAACATATCAAAAAACAGATTATCTGGTCATTATCACATTGCGACTTGTGGAAGCTTGTTTTTGTGCAAATTGGCTGCTGTGTTTCCTACATTTCAACAGTGACTACACTCCAAAAGTACTTCATTGGTCGTGAAAGGCGCCATATAAATCGAAGTCTTTCTTTTTTTGTTCTATGTGAACCCGAATAAGTTTGAAGCAGGTTAAACTGGCTCAACCCATGTTAACTTTGTACTTCAACAAACACTCATACTTTCCTCCTATTGGTACAGTTTGGGATTGGGCTAGCCTATCACTTTAAGAATAAAGTATGACAACGATGGCAGCTTTACTGATTACCATCTACAGTTGTAGTCACAGCAATATATGTAAATAAAGAGAATTAAAGATCCATACTTGTCTTAGTTATGGGGAGTTGCATGTCGTGTGCAGTTTGATGTTTATTTTTAAAGTTCAGTCCTTTGCAGTTAGCAGAAAGAGCATTTATCTTTATGGTGGGGAATTATCTCCTAATCCATGGTATGCAAGTCAAAATGATGGAGGTTGTTAGCTATGCTTCTTGGTGTATATAAAATTCATCAAGTTTTATAGAGATGTTTCATCTTTCCAAAAACCATTGCTATAATGGCTTTGGAGAGTAAATATTGAGCTGTTTAAACTCTGAATTAGCCCAAACTGTCATTACTATCAGTATTCCTCTCTTCACCACAGCTGTTTTGTTACACAGGATATATGACAGAGAAACAGGCCATTCAGCCCAACTAGTCCATGCCGGTGTTTATGCTCCATTCGAGCCTCCTCCCGACTTTCCTCATCTAAATTATTCAGTATTATGTTAATACTTTACATCACTTTTTGCATGACTTGTTAGAATCTTTAAATTTTATTTTAGTTCATATATAATGGCGTGCAAGTTGTTTTTACAAGTTTTTATATAACTTCTTGTCTATGACAGACATAATGCAATAGGCCCAATGGCTCAAATGGTTAAAGCAGTGAGTCATACAGACCAGGAAAATTATACGTTTGAAAACTGGTCGTTGCAGAGTTCGCTAATCTAAACTTGTCAGTAATTGGGCCATCAAAATTGGAGTCAAGATCTTTGGATTAGGAAGAGTAAAATTATAAAAGCAAAATACTGCGGATGGCGGAATCTGAAATAAAAAATGAATGCTGGAAATCTTAGCGGGTCAGGCAGCATCTGTGGAGAGAGAAACAAAGTTAACGTTTTGGGTCAGAATTGCCGAATGTTGAAAAAGAGCACATTCTTAAGTGCTGAAAGGGGGAGCTGAAAGGGGGAGTGGAATAAAGAACAAAAGGGAAGGTCTGTGATAGGATGGAAGGCAGGTGAGATTAGAGAGACAAAAGGAATGATGGGCCAAATTGAAATGGTAATGACAGAAGTTAGAAAAAGGTTAATCTTGATAGGGTGTGAACAGCAGAGTAATGACCAGCTGCCATTAGAAACAAAGAGAAAAAAAGAGAACATAAGATTGTGCGGGGCGGGGGGGGGGGGGAAAGAGGTGGGAACGGAGCCAAAGGCGGCCAGAGGTTATGCTTTGAAATTGTTGAACACGATGTTGAGTCCAGCAGACTGTAAAGTGCCTAAACAAAAGATGAGGTGCTGTTCCTCGAGCTTGTGTTGAACTACAATAGAACAGTGGAGGAGTCCGAGGACGGAAATATCAAAATGGAAGTCGAGTGGAGAATTAAAGGGACAGGCGACCGGAAGTTCAGAGTCACACTTGCGGACTGAACGGTGGTGCTCAACAAAGTTGTCACCCAATCTACGCTTGGTCTCCCCAATGTAGAAGAGACCACATCATGAGCAGCGAATATATCATATCATCACAGGCATTCCCTCGGAATCGAGGAAGATTTGCCTCCACTCCTGAAGTGAGATCTTTGGTGGCTGAACAGTCCCATATGAGAGCCACAGACTCTGTCACAGGTGGGACAGAAAGTCGTTGAGGGAAGGGGTGGGTGGGACTGGTTTGCCGCACGCTCTTTCCACTGCCCGCACTTGTTTTCTGCATGCTCTCGGTGTTGAGACTCGAGGTGCTCAGCGCCCTCCCGGATGCACTTCCTCCACTTAGGGCGGTCTTTGGCCAGGGTCTCCCAGGTGTCAGTGGGGATGTCGCAATTTATCAGGGAGGCTTTGAGGGTGTCTTTGTAAGGTTTCCGCTGCCCACCTTTGGCTCGTTTGCCATGAAGGAGCTCCGCATAGAGCACTTGCTTTGGGAGTCTCGTGTCTGGCATGGGAACTATGTGGCCTGCCCAGCGGAGCTGATCAAGTGTGGTCAGTGCTTCAATGCTGGGGATGTTACCCTCTACGAGGACGCTGATGTTGGTGCGCCTGTCCTCTCAGGGGATGTCTAGGATCTTGTGGAGATATCGTTGGTGATATTTCTCCAGCGACTAGAGGTGTCTACTGTACATGGTCCATGTCTCTGAGCCATACAGGAGGGCGGGTATTATTACAGCCCTGTAAACCATGAGCTTGGTGGCAGTTTTGAGGGCCTGGTCTTCAAACACTCTTTTCCTCAGGCGGCCAAAGGCTGCATGGGCCCACTTGGATCTCATTGTTGATGCCTGCTCTTGTTGAGAGGAGACTCCCGAGATATGGGAAGTGGTCCACAGTCCATCAGATCTTGATGACTGGGGGGCAGTGCTTTGTGGTAAGAGCAGGCTGGTGGAGGACCTTTGTCTTACGGATGCTTAGCGTAAGGCCCATGCTTTCGTATGCCTCAGTAAATACGTCGACTATGCCCTGGAGTTCAGCCTCTGTACGTGCGCAGACGCAGGCATCGTCCACGTACTGTAGCTCGACGACAGAGGTTGGGGTGGTCTTGGACCTGGCCTGGAGACGGCGCAGATTGAACAGGTTCCCACTGGTTCTACAGTTTAGTTCCACTCCAGCGGGGAGCTTGTTGACTATGAGATGGAGCATGGCGGCGAGAAAGATTGAGAAGAGGGTTGGGGCGATGACGCAGCACTGTTTGACCCCGGTCCGGACGTGGATTGGGTCTGTGATGAATCCATTGGTAAGGATCACGGCCTGCATGTCGTCGTGGAGCAGGCGGAGGATGGTGACAAACCTTTGGGGGCATCCGAAACTGAGAAGGACGCTCCATAGACCCTCGCGGTTGACAGTGTCAAAGGCCTTTGTAAAGTTGAAGAAGGCCATGTATAAGGGCTGGCGCTGTTCCCTCATTTTTCCTGTAGCTATCGTGCTGGAAAAATCATGTCCGTTGTGCCTCGTAGGGGACGAAATCCGCACTGTGACTCTGGGAGGAGTTCCTCGGCCACAGGAAGAAGACGGTTGAGGAGGACTCTAGCGACGACTTTCTCAGTAGCTGATAGCAGGGAGATTCCTCTGTAGTTGTCGCAGTCGGACTTATCCCCCTTTTTTAAAGATGGTCACAATTACTGCATCTCTAAGATCCCCCGGCATGCTCTCCTCCCTGCAGATGAGAGAGATGAGGTCATGTATTCGCACCAGCAGTGACTCTCCGCCATACTTCAAATGCCTCAGCAGGGATTCCATCCGCACCCGTAGCCTTGTTGTTTTTAAGCTGTCTTACGGCTTTTTCTACTTCATGCAGTGTTGGGGTCTCACTGAGGTGGTGGCGCGTAGCATGCTGCGGGATGGAGTCGAGAACACTCGAGTCAAAGGCAGAGTCTCGATTGAGGAGATCTCCGAAGTGCTCCTTCTAGCGGGCCCTGACTGCCTCGGTGTCCTTGATGAGTGTTTCCCCATTCTTGGCCAGCAGTGGGGTAGGGCCTTGGGAGTTTGGCCTGTAGGTGGCCTTGACTGCGATGAAGAATCCTCGCACATCATGGCTGTCGGGCAGCCGCTATAACTCTTGTGCTTTCTCCATCCACCACCTGTTCTTTAGGTCCCGGGTTTTTTGCTGGACCTCAGCCATGAGCCATCTGTAATGCTGCTTTGCTGCTCCTGCGTTGGGTTGTTGTTTAAAGCTCAGAAATGCCCAGCGCTTGCGATCTATTAGCTCTTGGATCTCCTGATCATTCTCATCAAACCAGTCCTGGTGTTTCCTGGTCGAGTGACTGAGCGTCTCTTTGCAGGCACTGGTTATGGAGGCCTGTAGGGCATACCAAGCGCTATGGGCATTCTGCGTTTCGGGGTCATCAAGGCATGCCAGGTTAGTTGTGAGGCACTGGCTGTATAGGGCTCTCTTAGCTGGGTCCTTAAGTGTCCCGGCATTGACTTTTTTGCAGCACTGCTTCTGCTGCCCCCTCTGCTTTAGGGCAATGTTGATGTCAATGATGGATCGGATTAGGCGGTGGTCCGTCCAGCGGTCAGCAGCTCCTGTCATGACGATGCACACATCCTTGCGATCCCTGGCTCGGACGACGACATAGTCGAGCAGCTGCCAGTGCTTGGAGCGAGGGTGTTGCCACGATGCCTTGTATTTGTCCTTCGGGGACACGGGACAAGGATTTTTCGAGGCTGGAGTAAAAACCCTCTTTGGCCTCATCAGTTGTATCGATTGTTGGGGCTTACGCTCTTATGACTGTGGCGCACTGGTTCCGGGATAGGGTGAGTTGAAGAGTCAAGAGGCGTTCGTTAGCCCTGCAGAAGGAGTCTTTGAGGCGGTCAACCAGCTCGTTTTTGATGGTGAAGCCGACTCTGTGGAGGCGGCGTTCTGCCTCTGGTTTCTCTTTCCAGAAGAAGGTGTAACCTCCACCTTGTTCCTTGAGCTGGCCTTCTCCTGCCCGCCAGGTCTCACTTAGGGCGGCGATATCAAAACGTCTAAGTTCCCGGGCAACTATGGCGGTGCGGCGTTCCGGCCTGTCGCTGCTGGGGTTATTCATGAAGGTCCTGACGTTCCAGGTCCCGAACTTCATGTTAACGGAGTGGAAGATGCCTGTGCGTGAGTTCTTTTAATGCGGGGTGGTCGTTGCACACCGGCTACCACCCGGGCTTAGCTGAGCAAGGTTTTGATCCAGTGGCAAGGGGGTCCAAGACGACTGGAGACCAGGCACTGCTGTATTGGCCTAGTTGCCTATGGCGAGATGTTGGCGGCAGGCTCGGCGCTGGGTGGTAGGTGGCCCGAGGCCTGGTTGGGGGCAGGCATTGGGAGGGTCAGTAGCCCACCGGCGTTCAGGGTGGGAGGGCAGTAAACTAAAGTATACTGTATACCTGGTTTCTGTTCTTGGGTATCAATGACCTCTGTGGACGTGTACTCATGTAGATGCTGGATGAGGACTGCATTGGATTCAGCTGTGATGTCTCTGCAGCCAACTAACTCATTGATGCCCACTATCTAGGCTCATCCATGAAAAATTACCACTTGAGCAAGGTACAGGGGAGTGAGGAAGGAGAGCAAACTCGCAATAAGAGCTACAATACAGACAGGGGTCAATAATATGAGGGGCAAAGGCATCAAGAATGCTGCCACCTGATAACATGCCCACCCATGTGGCACTCCGGAGTGCCATGCAGATAGTGCTGTAAGCTTCAAAAAACATTTAAATAAGCAGATCTCGCATTATCGGGTGAGATTAGATTAGTCGGGCACAAACTCACATAACAAGTAAGAAAATTACTTGTATTTATATAGCTTCTTTCATGACCGCAGTGACACCCAAAGCATTTTATAGCCAATGAAACACTGTTGAAGTGTGGTCACCGTTGCAGCAGCCAATTTGCACACAGCACGATCCCACAAACAGCACTGTGGAAATGACCAGATAATCTGATTTTAGATGTTCGTTGAGGGATGAATATTGGCCAGGACACTGGGGCAAACTCACCAGCTTTTTTTCGTTTAGTGCCATGGGATCTTTTACGTCCACCCGAAAGGGAAGATGGGGCCTCGGTTTAATGTCTTATCTAAAGGACACCTCCTAAAGTGCAACGCTCCCTCAGCACTGTATTGGAGTGTCAGCCTATAATTTGTGTTCAAGTCTCTGATACAACACCTGTCCAGTTACCTCCTGCAACACCATTGTCTGGAACCCAAAAACACTTCCATGTGAGAGAGTAATTTACATCTATTTCCTCCAACCTAGTAAACTGTTTTCGCTGCTCATGGTATGGATTCCTCTAGGCTGGAGCAACCAAACACAGATTAGGTGACCACTTCACTGAACATTTCCGTTCTGTCCGCACATGTGACCGTGATCTTTGTATGGCCCCTCACTGGTTCATCTCATTCGCATTCTGATCGCTCCAGCTTTGGTCTCCTAGACTGTTGGCATTCTGCAGTCCTCTGGTCTGAACAATGACTTTACTAACTTCAGACCTGAGCCATATCCTCCAAATTCTTCATAGCAGTGAGTGTTTGTGATGTAGGGTGGTCCTGGCAGCGACAGAGAGGAGAGGAGTCAGGTTGATATTACAGGATACATGCTAGTGAGGGGGTGAGTACCTCTGTTCTTTAACTCTTCTTGCAACTGGCAGAACCAACAATTGTTCAACTGTCCTTTCTGTTTTGATTGACATTTGCATCTCTTTTTCTGGAACTTGATTTTTCCTATTTTACTTGCGCTTTCCATCGAGGTTTATAGCACAGAAGGAGGCCCATCATGTCTGCATCGCACTGTTACAATGGTCTCTGCCTCCGCCACTCCTGGTGGTAATGCATTCTCTCTGGATAAAGGAATTCTCCCAACCTCTCTCCACACTCTCTAAGTGACAGGTTTAAATTGATGACCCCTCATCATTGAATGCCAACCAGAGGAAATAGTCTGTTCCTGTTCACTCTGTCAAAACTCACATAATTTAAAAAATAACCTTATTAAATGTCCTCTTAGCCTTTTCTGCTCCAGTGGAACTAGCCCAAGGCCGGAATTTTGCCTTCCAGGGCGGGTCCGGTGTGGGCGGTGTCCGTGGGGGGCTGCTAATCCTCTGCTGGCTCCATCCCACTGTTGAAAATGAACTTACCTTAATAGGGCCTATGAAGTACACCCAGAGCATCACCCGGCCCAATTAGATGGAGCCTGCTGGTCTAGTGACGTCATTCATGACGCGTTTTCAGCCAGGATCTTTAAAGGGACCATGGCCATATTAGATTTGAAGTTTAATCAAACATTGTGCTGCCAGTGCACTACAGCATTGGAGTGACGCAAACACCGACAATGACGGCACAGAAGCAGAGGGCTGCACCCAGGTTCTCCGATGGCTCCCTCCATATGCTTATGGAGTCACAGCACGCAGGGAGGAGGATGAGACCTCCTCAGGAGACCAGGATAGCCTGGTTGTAGATTGCAGAGGAGGTGAACAGCAGGGATGTGGTCAGGAGGATCTGGGTGCAGTGCTGCAAACCTTTCAATGATCTCAGTAGATCACGAAACGTTACTACAAAGCCACTCAACCTCATTCTGCTGTGCCTATCATCACATCCCCTTCACTCTGCCTTCCCTACCCTACTCCTGCACATCCTTACTCACACCAAATTACCTTGCAGCTCCACCCATCCCTCTATCTACACTAGCACATCCCCATTTCACGAGCCACCCATCACCCTCATCCTAGTCCAATCATACTAAATAAGGATAGGAACTTGGATGTTTTATCCAATGTTTATGTAAAGTTTCTGTTAATTTGGTATCAAACATAAAAATCTTTATTTTCAACACTTTCCGGTCCTGGACAGATTTGTGTGCATATTTGGAAGTGGCTTAGTGCGTTGCAGAGAATGGTGGACATAAGTGTGAAAGGAATGGCTTGGGCATTGCAAGGATACTTTATGGTGCTGGTGTGGGGTGGTACCAATGTGGCGCATCATGTGGCAGCCATATGGGTGTACAGCATTAAGTTAACTAAATCTGGCCATCCCTGGCTTCCCAGGCAGCAATGTGGTTGGGTGCTAATACCCTCTGTCCTATGCAGCATCAGGTGATTGCAGAGAAGGTTTGTGTTGTTGTTGGTGCTGCTGATGTGCCTGGTGCTGCTGGTGTTGGGGCTCATCATGGTCCGATTCTGAGGACCAAGGTGAGATGGTAATAAACGGCACCCATATTGATAGAATAGATGGCAGATGAAGCACAGATGACAGAAGCATTCTGTCAATGGTGATAGAGTTCTTCCAGTGAGGTGACACTGGATGGAGACTTTGCTGGAAACACTTGCAGCTGCAGAATCTGTGCTGGAAATGGACAAAGCAACAGCTTCTGCCGGAGGAAAGTAATCTTCTATCAGTTGGGAGCATTTACTATACATTTGATGCTGTCAAGTAATCAGCTGGAGCAATGGCCATTCAACTCCCGCCTCAGGTTGACAGATGTGGTTCCTGAGCTGCGTGAATCCCGTGGCCATGCAGGGTAATTTAAAAAGTGAAAAATGGCTCTTAAGTGCCTGTAAACTATCTGATAATTATTTGAATTGGGTCGCCCGCCGCTGGCGGTTGGGTCGGCTCTGAGATGACAGCCGTGCCTGGGGTAGAGGCATGTGGGGGCGAGATGACAGTGGGTTCAAAAATAACAACATTCCCACCGACCCGCTACCACTCTGGAAAATTCCGGCCCTAGGGTGTCTGAAGTCTCACCCCATAAATATTGTTTCCCATCTCAAGTAGCATCCTGATGAATCTACACTGTACATTCTTTATGGATTTAATGTCCTTTTGGGAGTGCCCAAAACTGCAATTTCTGTGGCCTAATCAATGTTTTCTATAAATTCATTATTATTTCTTTACACATACTCAATATTTTTTATGGATCTACATGCATTTGTACTTTCAAGGAATTATGTATTTGAACCCCTAATTCTCTCTGTTCATCTGCATCGTTCTGTGTCTTTCCATTAAGTATATACTCCCCATTGTCATGTATAGTGAGAAAGTGAAAGTGGAATGGTTGACATGGATAGCATCGTTGTATTTAAGGGAAAGCTAACTAAGTACATGAGGGAGAAAGGAATAGAAGGATATGTTGATAGGGGGAGATGAAGTAAATAGAATTGGAGGAAGTTTGCATGGAGCATAAACGCCAACATAGACCAGTTGGGTCGAATTGCCTGTATCTGTGCTATAAATGCCATGCAATTCTATGTAATTAACAATTTTTCTTCTAAAATTTATTACCTGAAAATGTATCCACATTGAATTGCATATGTCACCTGTCTATCCATTCCACTAACCCATTTATGTATTTCTGAAGTATTTTGCAGTCTTCTTCATTGTTTGTTAAACCTCCTACTTTAGTGTCACCAGCAAATTTTCAGATTCAGTTTAATAAACCTCTCCTGTGCCTTTTGCACATTCTTTTATCGATTGTTATATCTTTTCATTATCTCACTGATGATCTTTTACGTCCTCAAATAGTTTTCAATTAAGCAGTTTGCAAGTTATTAAACCCGGCTCCTCTCTGTGACTGTGGTATCTGTTATCTCCTTTCTCCCCATTTTTCTTTCCAGTTCTCTTAACCTTATTAAAATTTCTGTTTTGTCTTTCTCTCCAGCTCCGATGAAAGCTACACACCAGAAACACCACTCCAACAGGAATCACTTATTCTGAGCGGGAAACCTTTCTGGGTTTCTTTCCCTCCTTAACCCAGGGGTATTGGAACCAATGCTAGCATGTCTCCCCACCACTCACAGTGAGATTAGCTACCTCAACATATTGTGAACCAAACCGTGGATCTTCTAATCTGCAGAACCTAAAGCTACATGGAGTGATGCCTTTACCAACTGATCTATCAGCATAGCTATTGGAATCATTTTTTTTAAATAGTAGTCAATTTTATAGTTGGTGTCACTGACAAAATATATTAATTGAAAGTAAATAACTTTAAGAGGCAATTCAATACGAATTATATTTAGCTTTTTACGACATCAATTTAGCTTTTAAAGCTCTGAATGGAAGTTGGAAAAATGATCCTGCAACATTATCATTACCTTTCTTTCTTCCGGCAGGGTGTATGTACGTTCTCCAGGTATTCGCCAATGAGCTTGTTCCTCAGTTTTACATCCAGTGACTTCTTTGACCCCCGAAGTCTCCTACCAAAAATAGATGGAAGCAGTAACATATTATATAGATGAAACTCTGAGAGATCCAAGGAGTGGTCTTAAGAGGCCAGTCATCATTATTACGTGTTACTATTGACTGTAAACTGTAAATTCTAGAACTTGCGAACCTAGTCATTTAGATTCAGATAAATAAGTGTTTTAGAAACTCTACAGTTTGAAATATTTAGAATTAGCTTGGCAAATTGTACTGAAATTGCTGAAGTGATATTAAGTGAGACAATAGGAGGCATAACAAAGATATTTACAAGTGCTTGGGATGGGGACCCTTCCTCGGAACACTGTACTGGTGGAGCAATCTGTACTTTTGGTATCAACCTGCCTTTTGTATCTCACAGGCTCCTTGGCTGCCTTCTCCCACCTCCTCAGCTATTCGGATGCTATCTGTGGCTCGTAAATGTCTTTAATTCCTTCCATTGTGCTTCCTATTGTTTCACGTTGATAGCACTTCAGCCATTTAAGCAACTGTTTCCCATTTAAGTAGTTTACAGGTCATTTTACTTCCTCGGTTGCATGCATGTTTGTGCACGTGTGTTATTTCTTCCCATCTCCCTTTGGTCTGTTTCTTTTCAAACACTGTTGATCTGTGAGTTCTTCCAGTTCTGGTGAGCAAGTCAAATGGGCAGCTCTCAGGGCTCAAAATTGGCCCCTGCAGATTTTTGACGCACTCACCGGAGTTGTGCCACTTTTGTAGGATGAAAAGGGCGCTGAAAAAATGTTCCCCAATTCTGGCCGCTGTGTTGCCTCTCCCGGGGCTTGGCGTGGCCAGTCGATTCGGGGGCGGAGCTAGGTCCCTGCGCCAGAAACAGTGGAGTGTGCGCGCATGCGCAGTAGAGCAGAACTTTGGCAATTGGCCATCTTTAATGGGAAACAAAACTGCTTGATTTTTGGTGCCAGAAGGAGCATTGTGAAATAAATCAGCTGCTGGAATCAAGAAGCTGTGAGTGCTCAGTGTTAATGGTGCTGCATGCAGGGGGTTTCCTTATGATGATAGATTGAGTAGACTGGGTCTTTACTTGTTGGAGTTCAGAAGGATGAGGGGTGATCTTATAGAAACATTTAAAATAATGAAAGGGATAGACAAGATAGAGGCAGAGAGGTTGTTTCCACTGGTCAGGGAGACTAGAACTAGGGGGCACAGCCTCAAAATACGGGGGAGCCAATTTAAAACCGAGTTGAGAAGGAATTTCTTCTCCCAGAGGGTTGTGAATCAGTGGAATTCTTTGCCCAAGGAAGCAGCTGAGGCTAGCTCATTGAATGTATTCAAGTCACAGATAGATAGATTTTTAACCAATAAGGGAATTAAGGGTTACGGGGAGCGGGCGGGTAAGTGGAGCCGAGTCCACGGCCAGATCAGCCATGATCTTGTTGAATGGCGGAGCAGGCTCGAGGGGCTAGATGGCCTACTCCTGATCCTAATTCTTATGTTCTTATGTTCTTATGCATGCCTGTTAAAGTTCCAGAAGGAGTGCTGTATATCTGAAAATCATTACTGCATGCAAAATAAGGACTGTGTGTTTTGAAAAATCACTGAGGGTCAATTCAATACAGCAATGTAACAACGTACACCAAGAATGAAGATTTTCTTGCATGACGAAGTGGAGATACTACTTAATGTCATTGAGAACAGATGGCAGGAGATGGATATCAGCAACAGAGATCGCACAAAAGTGCCACCCAAAAAAATGAAGAAACGCTGGAACCAAGTTGCAGAAGATTAATGTGCAGTGGTGAACACCCAGGGATCTGGAAGCCAGTATAAAAAGAAATGGCAGGACATAGAAACATAGAAACATCGAAAATAGGTGCAGGAGTAGGCCATTCGGCCCTTCTAGCCTGCTTTCTTGCCATACCCCTTGCTCCTCTTAGTAGTCAGGACTACATCTAACTCCTTTTTGAATATATTTTGTGAATTGGCCTCAACAACTTTCTGTGGTAGAGAATTCCACAGGTTCACCACTCTCTGGGTGAAGAAGTTTCTCCTCATCTCGGTCCTAAATGGCTTACCCCTTATCCTTAGACTGTGACCCCTGGTTCTGGACTTCCCCAACATTGGGAACATTCTTCCTGCATCTAACATGTCTAAACCCGTCAGAATTTTAAACGTTTCTATGAGATCCCCTCTCATTCTTCTGAACTCCAGTGAATACAAGCCCAGTTGATCCAGTCTTTTTTGATATGTCAGTCCCGCCATCCCGGGAATCAGTCTGGTGAATCTTCGCTGCACTCCCTCAATAGCAAGAATTTCCTTCCTCAAGTTAGGAGACTAAAACTGTACACAATACTCCAGGTGTGGCCTCACCAAGGCCCTGTACAACTGTAGTAACACCTCCCTGCCTCTGTACTCAAATCCCCTCGCTATGAAGGCCAACATGCCATTTGTTTTCTTAACCACCTGCTGTACCTGCATGCCAACATTCAATGACTGATGTACCATGACACCCAGGTCTCTTTGCACCTCCCCTTTTCCTAATCTGTCACCATTCAGATAATAGTCTGTCTCTCTGTTTTTACCACCAAAGTGGATAACCTTACATTTATCCACATTATACTTCATCTGCCATGCATTTGCCCACTCACCTAACCTATCCAAGTCACTCTGCAGCCTCATTGCATCCTCCTCGCAGCTCACACTGCAGTCCAACTTAGTGTCACCCACAAATTTGGAGATACTACATTTAATCCCCTCGTCTAAATCATTAATGTACAATGTAAACAGCTGGGGCCCCAGCATAGAACCTTGCGGTACCCCACTAGTCACTGCCTGCTATTCTGAAAAGTACCCATTTACTCCGACTCTTTGCTTCCTGTCTGCCAACCAGTTCTCACTCCACATCAGCACACTACCCCCAATCCCATGTGCTTTAACTTTGCACATTAATCTCTTGTGTGGGACCTTGTCGAAAGCCTTCTGAAAGTCCAAATACACCACATCAACTGGTTCTCCCTTGTCCACTCTACTGGAAACATCCTCAAAAAATTCCAGAAGATTTGTCAAGCATGATTTCCCTTTCACAAATCCATGCTGACTTGGACCTATCATGTCACCTCTTTCCAAATGCACTGCTATGACATCCTTAATAACTGATTCCATCATTTTACCCACTACCGATGTCAGGCTGACCGGTCTATAATTCCCTGTTTTCTCTCGCTCTCCTTTTTTAAAAGTGGGGTTACATTGGCTACCCTCCACTCCATAGGGACTGATTCAGAGTCTATGGAATGTTGAAAAATGACTGTCAATGTATCCGCTATTTCGAAAGCCACCTCCTTAAGTACTCTGGGATGCAGTCCATCAGGCCCTGGGGATTAATCGGCCTTCAATCCCATCAATTTCCCCAACACAATTTCCCGACTAATAAGGATTTCCCTCAGTTCCTCCTTACTAGACCCTCTGACCCGTTTTATATCCGGAAGGTTGTTTGTGTCCTCCTTAGTGAATACCGAACCAAAGTGCATGTTCAATTGGTCTGCCATTTCTTTGTTCCCCGTTATGACTTCCCCTGATTCTGACTGCAGAGGACCTATGTTTGTCTTTACTAACCTTTTTCTCTTTACATATCTATCGAAGCTTTTGCAGTCCGTCTTAATGTTCCCTGCAAGCTTCCTCTCGTACTCTATTTTCCCTGCCCTAATCAAATCCTTTGTCCTGCTCTGCTGAGTTTTAAATTTATCCCAGTCCCCGGGTTCACTGCTATTTCTGGCCAATTTGTATGCCACTTCCTTGGCTTTAATACTATCCCTGATTTCCCTTGATAGCCACGGTTGAGCCACCTTCCCTTTTTTATTTTTACGCCAGACAGGGATGTACAATTGTTGTAGTTCATCAATGCGGTCTCTAAATGTCTGCCATTGCCCATCCACAGTCAACCCCTTAAGTATCATTCGCCAATCTATCCTAGCTAATTCATGCCTCACACCTTCAAAGTTACCCTTCTTTAAGTTTTGGACCATGGTCTCTGAATTAACTGTTTCATTCTCCATCCTAATGTAGAATTCCACTATATTATGGTCACTCTTCCCCAAGGGGCCTCGCACAACGAGATTGCTAATTAATCCTCTCTCATTACACAACACCTAGTCTAAGATGGCCTCCCCCGCTAGTTGGTTCCTTGACATTTTGGTCTCGAAAACCATCCCTTATGCACTCCAGGAAATCCTCCTCCACCGTATTGCTTCCAGTTTGGTTAGCCCAATCTATATGCATATTAAGTCACCCATGATAACTGCTGCACCTTTATTGCATGCACCCCTAATTTCCTGTTTGATGCCTTCCCCAACATCACCACTACTGGTCAAGTAGTTAGTGTAAGTAATATTTTCATTTATTCAATGGAATTGCAATTGTAAATGTGACCAGCTGTATATGTCCTACCCAGCAGAAAGTCACCCTATCTAAAAAGTTGCATTTTCATCTTTGCAGAAGAAATTGGCCCACAACAAAAGGGAAAGAAATTGAACAGGAGGCGGCCCGCCAAATCTGCACCAACTGCACCTTGGAAGAGAGGGTCACTGCTTTGATGGGTCCTAACTGGAGAAAAACAATCAGTACTGCACAAGCTAGGCCCACATGTGAGGGAGAGGGTAAGTCCTGAAAATTCATCGTGGCCCTTCAAAACAACCTGCTGCCTGGCCTGCTATGTGTGAGCCTACTCATGCCACCCATCCTGCTCCCTCCTGTGCTGCCACCCATTTGACTGTTCTGTTGTATTTTGCAGAACCTGATGCCAATCCTGAAGATCCAGAAGAAGATTCAGACGTGGATGAGCCTAATCCTGCAGACTAACTTGGGGTGGGGTTGGAGATGGATGAAGGGGACAATGTGGTACTGAATATAGATGAGGCCACCTTAACGGACTTCGCGTTGCCAAACACTTCCATGAGTTCTGGTGTGACATTCCTTGGTTTCAGCCCGTCCATGATTAGTGGTTTAAGTTCTGATGTGACATTCCATGGTTTCACAGCGTCCGAGGTTGAGGGTCCCAGTGGTGGTGGGACGCAGCATGGAACATCCAGGGCCCCACCATCCCAGCTTGCGGGTCTCAGTGCTGATGGGACACAGCATGGAACACCCAGGGTCCCACCATCTCAGCCTGAGGGTCCCAGAGCTGGTGGAATGCAGCATGGAGCACCTAGGGTCCCACCATCCCAGCTTGCAGGTCTCAGTGCTGGTGGGACACAGCATGGAACACCCAGGGTACCACCATCTCAGTCTGAGGGTCCCAGTGCTGGTGAAATGCAGCATGGAGCACCCAGGGTCCCACCATCTCAGCCTGCGCCTCCCACTGTGGGGGGTGCCACGAGGCAGACCCAGGGTGAGGGTAAGGAGAAATCGACCACGCTCTCCTGAGATGCAGGATGCAACAGATGTGGTTCAGATGATGGCATTGAGTGCGGAGAGCATTGACCTTACCCGATCACTCGTGCAGACCATCAGTGGGGTGGGTGATGAGGTAACGGGACTGTCAGGAGAAATAACAGTAATCGCACGGGAAATGGGAACAATTTCCGAGAACATCAGTGAGAGAATAGTGTCCATGAGGGAGGGAATGTCAGAGGTAGTGGAAAGGATGGCACAAGCCATCAGGGAGGGCATGTGTGAGTTAGCTGCTGCAATAAGGGAACACGCCCAGGCCATGCACAACCACTCCCACTACAATCCCCACACCAGCCTCTGAAGAGACCCAAGTCACGCTCTCCACCTGACTGACACCCCCGCCCCCCCCACCCCATGAAGAAGTGCACATTCACCGAGATGGGGATGAGAGATGGGTGCAGCCTTTCTTTGCTGCTGCTGTTATTGTTGTTGAAGTTACTGTTGTAACTGTTTTCAAATTGAAAGTTTTTTGTAAGTTATGTAACTTTACAAGTTTTTAAGTGATCTTAAAAAGTCATATTAAAGTAAAGTTTGATACAAGAATTATTTTATTACACTAAAGTGAAGTACATTGTAAACTTTTGAATAAAATGCATTTTACATTAAAACTGAATCATATTCCGTTACACAACATTTAGAAACAACTGCAAAAAATAAACATGTCCATGTGGTATAGTTGTCGCTGAGCCCTCAGGCATCAGTAAAGCGTTCACGGATGAGCTGGTGGTGCAAGGCTCGAGCAATCGTTAAAGGAGCACGATAGCCCGCCCTCCTCCACCGTCGTGCTCCAGCCTCAGGCACTTGCATGGTTTCCTGATCGTCGTCATCATCCTCCTCCAGCTCCTCCTGCTCATCAGCTGCATCTTCCAAATCATTATCATCAGCCACTCTCACTGCAGGTGGGTCTGCTTCCACTATCAGCTGCTGCTGCCTCATGATGACTAAGTTATGCAGCATGCAGCACACAACAGTGAACTGACCGACAATCTCAGGGGAATATTGCAAGTAGCCTCCGGAATGGTCCAGGCATCAGAAACGCTGATGTTGCTGCATGTCATAATGTGTGACATTTGTATTGATAGTCAGCTTCCGTCCGGGTTACACGTAGGGGCGTCATGAGCCAGGTGGCCAAGCCGTACCCTTTGTCTCCGAGTAGCTAGCTCTGCCCTTCTGGCTGCTGCTCAAACATGTCAGATATAACGCTGTCGCGTAGGATGAATGCATCATGGTTGTTGCCAGGGTATCTTGCATCGACTGACATGATGCGATGCATGTTGTCACACATGAGCTGCACATTAATGGAGTGGAAGCCTTTTCTATTCCTGAACTGCTTGGCATTCTTCACAGGTGCTCGCAAGGTGATGTGGGTACAATCAATGCAGCCCTGTATCTTTGGGAAGCCAGCAATCCTTGAGAACTCCATAGCCCTGTCATGGATTGCCTGGGCGGTCATTGGGAACTTGATGTTGTCGTTTCTCCTTGCATACAGTGCAGCTGTGACCTGGCCAATGGAGACATGTATTCCAAGTTGAGAGATGGCGCACACATCTCCAGTTGTAGCTTGAAACGATCCCGAGGCATAGAAGGAAAGTGCAGCTGTAACCTTCACTTCAACCGACAAAGCAGTCCATTTGCCACTTCTCGGCTGTAAGTCTGGTCTCAGCAACTCACAGATCACACGGGCAACTTCTCTGTGGAAACGCAGTCTTCTGACACAATTTGCATCGCTCAGGTCCAGGTACAACCGCTTGACTCGAAATTGCCGAGGTGGGTAAGGCCTCCTGCCCAGCAGCCTATGGGCACTGATGTTCCTGATGTGATGAGCTCTAATCAATTGTCTCCGACATAGCACAATGATGCCGAATGCTCGCAAAAGATGTGACATTGATATTGCTGCATCCATACTTAATGTTAAAGTTAAACTTTCAAAGAAGGTCAAAGAAGGTGAAACGGCAGGAAAGCAGGCAGCACAGCAGAGTTTCACAGTTCTGTCTCTCTCTCTCTCTCCCCCCAAGGTATGTATATGGACCACACCCAAAGGTCTTTTGTTCTCTCCCCCTCCCCCCTTCAGTCATGTGATTTCTCTTTCCCTCCTCCTTCTCCACCCCCCCACCCAGCCTGTTGCAGCCTGTCCATGAGATTGATTCCTGCAGCCAGCCTGTGTCTGCTTTGATGTCAGCGGGCAGTTCCCTGTGCTTTCCTAGTCGTCTGCACCTATCCCCAGCCAAGTGGCCTCCTGCACTTGCCGGCCCGCTGTCCGTGAGGTTGATTCCTGCAGTCAGCCTGTGTCTGCTTCAATGTCGATGGGCAGGTCGCTGTGCTCTCCCGGTCGTCCGCACCTATCCCCGGCCGAGTGGCCTCCCTCACCGGCCGGCCTGCTGACTTCCCGGGCCAAGTTTTGATATGAAGGTAGGACTTAGATTTATTTCTTCTTGAATGTTTTTATGTCTTCTTGAATGCTTACTACTTGTTGTGCTTTGTTTAGTGCTTTGCAAGGGCCTCTCCCCTTCTCTTCCCGCCCCTATCCCTAGCCGAACGATCTCCGATGTACCTACCTGTGCTGATTTCTTAACTCTCCGTAAGGGTTTTCTGTGCGGCCACAAGTGGCCACATATGCTGGCCTAAGTTAGTTTGGAGCAACTATTAGCTGTCCAAAGTGGCCTAAATGGCCAAAATAGGCGTAGGTGGCTGGTAATGCCCCTTTTTGAAAAAAAAACTAAAAAAATCCTAACTAACTCACTTACACTGGCGCAAATTGAATGTGCAAAATGGGGATTTTTAAGATACTCCAGAAAAATCAAGTTGCTCCAAAAAAAAACGGAGCAACTCCTGGCCAATTTTGAGCCCTCAATCTTTCTCCAATAGTCCATTACAGAGTGTCCATCTGATTTCCTGGGAGCAAGTTTCATACTTATACTCAACAATTGTGTATTGTGGTGAAAAAAGGGGGAAGAACATAGGAATGCGCAGACTTGGGGAAAAAGCAATTAAAAACCAAATTTCTCTGTAGCCAAATAAATGATCAAAATCCTAATTAGTCGCACAGAACCCAGATTATGAACAAATGTAGTAATTTAAGCGATATTTCAATCAGCCAAACATAAAATATTGGGATTGCACATGGAAACGTCACTCATATTTACCTGATTCAAAAAAACGATACATAAATCCTATTTACAAATAAATAACTAAGCCCTAAACAGCAGTTGCTTGGAGATTATTGTTAGAATTCACTGCAACATTGCAGATTGAAATCCTACGATACAACCCTCTGGACCTGCAGTCTGATGAATATCCTACTTCTCACTTGGCTGTATTCAAGAACTCACTGGTGTTAGGTTGACAGCTCAAGCTGGTTTGATCAAAGATGACAAGTTGTCTCGCTCAAAAGCAGCAGCTTCTGAATTTCCTATTAATGAGTCCCTGGGATAACACGATCATGGTCAAGATGAAGGACAACTCATAATACCTATAATACTGATCTCAAAACCAGCCACTGAGCAGGAAGATTTCACACTGTACACCTCAGCTAGTTACAAAAAGAGGAAAAGAAAATGTCTTATGTATTACTAGAACTCAAATTCCAATATTCTGTCAACTTATGTTTACTGTCCATTTCCACGCACCTCCTCTGCCCCAGACACTGATGTCATTACAGTTTGCTGCATTAAAAAAAACTTGTTCCAGCAAATTCATATCACTACAAAAAATCTGGCTTCAAACACCAGGAACAACTAATTCTTTCCCCATCAATAACCCTTACCTCTGTCTCTGCTCAGCAGCTTTATCCTCGTTTATCTTACTGCGAGGAATTCTCTCAGGATAGATTCCTTTTACGACCAGAGTTAACTCTTTCTCGCTGGCGTTGGGAAGGAGCAGATTTAGCAGCATCTGAAACACAGTAATTGGTACCTGCAGTCGCTGCATGAGATAAGCTGCCAGCTTCAGCTCCTATAATAAAAGGGAAAAAGTCTATAAGTCAAAATGCTGCTCTGTATTACAAACAGAAATGCACAGAGTGTAAATTCAGTATCAAGGCACGCAAAATAATTAAAAACCTAAATGTGCAAGGGAAAATCTAATTAATTGCAAATATCATTAGCCCAATGTACATACATAAAACCAGTGGACAAAACACGGCCTTGTGGTATGTTGCAGTCAAACATCGGACGCCATTTTCTCTTTAATGTCAGCTGTGGTTCAGTGGGTACCACACTCGCCTGAGTCAGACGGTTGTGAGTTCAAGTTCCACTCCAGGAATTTGAGCACTAAAATCTAGACCATCACTCCAATGCAGTACTGAGGGAATGCTGCACTGTCAGAGGTGCCGTCTTTCAGATGAGACATTAAACCGAGGCTCTCTCAGGTGGATGTAAAAGATCCCATGGCACTATTTTGAAGAAGAGCAGGGGAGTTATCCCCGGTGTCCTGGCCAATATTTATCCCTCAATCAACAAAACAAAAAAACAGATTATCTGGTCAATATCACATTGCTGTTTGTGGGAGCTTGCTTGTGCGCAAATTGGCTGTTGCGTTTCCTACATTACAACAGTGACTACACTCCAAAAGTACTTCATTGGCTGTAAAGTGCTTCGAGACGTCCGGTGGTTGTGAAAGGCAAATACAAGTCTTTCCTTCTTTCTTTAACCGAGTCAATTGGAGAGCCAAGTGATTGAGTAAATGGTAAACGTGCCGATGACAAACAGTTGCTTGATTCTTTGTGTTATGTAATAATGCTTTGGGGTCACCAGACACCAGAGGGCGCCGCAGTTGGAGGTCATCGGGATGTATGCCTGTGGCATGTGTGCTTGGTCATCTGTATATAAGCTGGGTGTCTTTGTCACGCAGGCACTCTTGGGCTGGATCAAGTTGCACCTGAGTGGGTTTACAGTAACCAGACTCTTGAGTCATTAAAATTGGCGACGAGGTAATTTAAGAACCTTCGCATGCACAATGGCCAGTGTTGGAATCCTGGAGAGATTCATGGAGGGCAAGGATTGGGCGGATTTTGTCGACCGCCTGGATCAGTATTTTGTGGCCCATGGCATGGAGGCAGGGGCTTATGCAGTTAAGCACAGGGCAGTTCTCCTCACTGTTTGTGGTCCGAAGATTTACGGCCTTGTGAAGAATCTTCTCTTGCCTGTACGTCCGGCAGAAAAAGGGTACGAGGAATTGTGTACGTTGGTGGGTAACCATCTGAAGCCACAAGAGGGGATCATCATATCACGCTACTGTTTCTACACACATGTTCATGCTGAGGGTCAGGACGTGTCGAGATTTGTCGCCGACCTGCGACGTCTTGCTGAGCTGTGTAAGTTTGGGAACGTGTTGGAAGACATGCTGCGTGATGTCGTCGTGATAGGCATCAGCCATGAAAGGCAAATGCAAGTCTTTCCTTCTTTCAGCCTCAGGAAGCTGCTGGATGCAGAGACGCTGGATTTGAAAAAGGCCATCGCGACTGCCCAGGCATGCATGACGACAGATGATAATTTGAGGTAGATATCATTGACGAGTCGGAGTTCCACAGCAAGCATTGTAAACAAGATAGCATTGTTTTCGGGCAGAGCTGCTTACGTGAAACCTGCTGCTGCTCAGAGCCCGCCAACTGGTTCGAACCAGATTTCACCCTGTTGGCGTTGTGGGAGCAACCATCGGTCTCATCAGTGTTGGTTTAGACAATATTCATGCAATGGATGTTCGAAAGTGGGGCATCTTCACGGGATGTGTCCACAATGGAGCAAGCGTGGCGCAGCTCACCACGTGGTTGCTGAGGAACAGTTCAGTGATGGCCAGGATACGCAACCCGAGGAGGAAGTGAATGGACTGTATTCGTTCCTGAGCAAGAGCCAGCCGATAGTCGTTAATGTGAAGCTGAATAGCGTGCCTGTATCAATGGAGCTGGACACGGGTGCGAGCCATTCGATAATGTGCCAAAGGACATTCGACAAACTGTGGGACACTAAGGCTGCGAAACAATAGCTGAGTCCAGTCAATGCCAGGTTGCATACTTACACTAAGGAACTCAAACCGGTGCTCAGCAGTGCAGCAATCGAGGTGTCATATGACAGTGTGGTTCACGAGCTATCATTATGGATCGTCCCAGGTAATGGTCCAATGCTGTTCAGCAGGAACTGGCTCGAGAAAATCAAGCTGAACTGGAATGATGTCAAGATGTTGTCTTCGGTGGATGATACTTTGTGTGCTCAAGTATTGAAAAAGTTTCCTTCTTTGTTTGAACCGGGCATTGGTAATTTTACAGGAGCCAAGGTGCAGTTTCACCTGGACTCCAATGCAAGGCCTGTCTATCACAAAGATTGGTCTGTTCCGTACATGATGAGAGAAGATTGAAATTAAGCTTGACAGACTCCAGCGTGAAGGGATCATATCACCGGTCGAGTTTAACGAGTGGACTAGTCCCATTGTTCCTGTGTTGAAGAGTGATGGCACTGTCAGGATTTGTGGAGACTACAAGGTTACGATCAACCGATTTTCAAAACAGGATCAGTATCTTCGCCATGCTATCAGGTGGAAAGTCGTTCACGAAACTGGATCTGATGTCAGCCTATATGACCCAGGAGCTTGTCGACACTTCGAAAAAACTCACCCGCATCAACCCATAAAGGACTGTTCGTCTACAACAGTCCTTTTGGGGTTCGGCTGCAGCCATATTTCAGAGGAATATGGAGAACTGTCTTGTTTCAAGATGACATTCTGGTCACAGGTCGCGACACTGCTGAACATCTGAACAATCTTGAAGAAGTCCTACAGGATCTGGACAAAGTGGGACTCAGGCTGAAACGCTCGAAGTGTGTATTCATGGCACCTGAAGTCAAATTCCTCGGGAGGAAGATTGCTGCTGATGGCATCAGGCCCTGATTCGAAAACCGAGGCCATCAAAAATGCAACCAGGCCTCAGAATGTGACAGAGCTGCATTCGTTCCTTGGGCTACTCAACTACTTTGGTAATTTCTTACCCAGATTGAGCACTTTACTAGAGTCACTGCATGTGTTACTAAGAAAAGGCGACAACTGGGTCTGGGGTGTGTCTCAAGATAGAGCCTTTGAGAAAGCCAAGAATCTGCTATGTTCAAACAAGTTGCTTGTTTATTATGATCCGTGTAAGCGTCTTGTATTGGCCTGTAATGTTTCATCATATGGGTTGGCTGCATACTCCAACAAGCAAATGAATCGGGCAAGCTACAACCTGTTGCGTATGCTTCAAGAAGTCTGTCTAAAGTGGAAAGAGCTTACAGTATGGTAGAGAAAAAAATGGGGTAAAAAAATGCACTAGTACCTGTTTGGTCTTCGTTTTGAACTAGAAACAGATCACAAGCCACTCATTTCATTGTTTTCGGAAAACAAAGGTATTAATACCAATGCATCGTCCCGCATTCAAAGGTGGGCGCTGACATTGTCTACCTATGATTACATCATCAGTCATAGACCTGTTTACACTGTACATTAATGATTTAGATGAGGGGATTAAATGTAGTATCTCCAAATTTGCGGATGACACTAAGTTGGGTGGCAGTGTGAGCTGCGAGGAGGATGCTGTGAGGCTGCAGAGCGACTTGGATAGGTTAGGTGAGTGGGCAAATGCATGGCAGATGAAGTATAATGTGGATAAATGTGAGGTTATCCACTTTGGTGGTAAAAACAGAGAGACAGACTATTATCTGAATGGTGACAGATTAGGAAAAGGGGAGGTGCAAAGAGACCTGGGTGTCATGGTACATCAGTCATTGAAGGTTGGCATGCAGGTGCAACAGGCGGTTAAGAAAGCAAATGGCATGTTGGCCTTCATAGCGAGGGGATTTGAGTACAGGGGCAGGGAGGTGTTGCTACAGTTGTACAGGGCATTGGTGAGGCCACACCTGGAGTATTGTGTACAGTTTTGGTCTCCTAACCTGAGGAAGGACATTCTTGCTATTGAGGGAGTGCAGCGAAGGTTCATCAGACTGATTCCCGGGATGGCGGGACTGACCTATCAAGAAAGACTGGATCAACTGGGCTTGTATTCACTGGAGTTCAGAAGAATGAGAGGGGACCTCATAGAAACATATAAAATTCTGACAGGGTTAGACAGGTTAGATGCAGGAAGAATGTTCCCAATGTTGGGGAAGTCCAGAACCAGGGGTCACAGTCTAAGGATAAGGGGTAAGCCATTTAGGACCGAGATGCGGAGGAACTTCTTCACCCAGAGAGTGGTGAACCTGTGGAATTCTCTACCACAGAAAGTTGTTGAGGCCAATTCACTAAATATATTCAAAAAGGAGTTAGATGAGGTCCTTACTGCTAGGGGGATCAAGGGGTATGGCGAGAAAGCAGGAATGGGGTACTGAAGTTGAATGTTCAGCCATGAACTCATTGAATGGCGGTGCAGGCTAGAAGGGCCGAATGGCCTACTCCTGCACCTATTTTCTATGTTTCTATGGTACTGAGAATTGTGCCAATGCACTGAATCATCTGCCCTTACCCACAACTGAGATGGAGACGCCTCAACCTGCAGATCTACTGTTAGTAATGGATGCTTTTGAGAGTGAAGGAACCACTGTCACTGCTCAACAAGTTAGGATTTGGAGCAGTCATGACCTGATTTTATCAGTTGTGAAACGATGTGTACTCAGTGGTGATTGGTCTGCTATACCTATGGAAATGCGTGAGGAGACCAAACCTTACAACCATCGCAAGGATGAGCTGTCCATTCAGTCAGACTGTTTACTGTGGGGTAATCATGTAATCATGCCTAAGAAAGTTAGAGAAAAATTTGTATGTGAACTTCATAGCAGTCATCCTGGTATTATCATGATGAAGTCCATTGCTAGGTCTCATGTATGGTGGCCTGAAATTGAATCTGATCTGGAATCATGCGTGCATCAGTGCAATACTTGCATGCAGCTAAGTACCAGTGGAAGCTCCGCTGAGTCTTTGGTCATGGCCATCCAAACCATGGTCGAGGATCCACATTGATTTTGTGGGCCCGTTCCTAGGAAAGATGTTTTTTGTCAAAGTAGATGCATATTCTAAGCAGATAGAGTATGTTATTATGTCATTCAGCATGTTTACAGGTACCATTGAGAGCCTTTGTATCATGTTTGCTACTCATGGTTTGCCTGATATTGTTGTGAGCGACAACGGATCTTGCTTCATAAGTCTTGAGTTCTAGAGTTCATGAAACTCAATAGCATCAGATATGTGAGATCAGCTCCATTCAAGCCTGCTTCTAATGGTCAAGCAGAGTGTGCCGTTCAAAAGATCAAGCAAAATATGAAACGTGTAACTCAGGGCTCACTGCAGAGACGGTTGTCATGTATTATTGCTTAGTTACAGGTCAAGACCTCATACGCTTACTGGGGTTCCTCCTGCTGAACTACTGATGAAGAGAAATCTCAAGACCAGGCTTTCTCTTGTTCATCCTGATTTGAATGATCGTGTTCAAAACAGACGTCAAAGTCAGCAATGGTGTCATGATGGCATATTGGCCTTCATAACGAGGGGATTTGAGTACAGGGGCAGGGAGGTGTTACTACAGTTGTACAGGGCCTTGGTGAGGCCACACCTGGAGTATTGTGTTCAGTTTTTGTCTCCTAACTTGAGGAAGGACATTCTTGCTATTGAGGGAGTGCAGCAAAGGTTCACCAGACTGATTCCCGGGATGGCGGGACTGACATATCAAGAAAGACTGGATCAACTGGGCTTGTATTCACTGGAGTTCAGAAGAATGAGAGGGGATCTCATAGAAATGTTTAAAATTCTGACGGGTTTAGACAGGTTAGATGCAGGAAGAATGTTCCCAATGTTGGGGAAGTCCAGAACCAGGGGTCACAGTCTAAGGATAAGGGGTAAGCCATTTAGGACTGAGATGAGGAGAAACTTCTTCACCCAGAGTGTGGTGAACCTGTGGAATTCTCTACCACAGAAAGTTGTTGAGGCCAATTCACTAAATATATTCAAAAAGGAGTTAGAGTAAGCCCTTACTACTCGGGGGATCAAGGGGTATGGCGAGAAAGCAGGAATGGGGTACTGAAGTTGCATGTTCAGCCATGGACTCATTGAATGGCGGTGCAGGCTCAAAGGGCCGAATGGCCTGCTCCTGCACCTATTTTCTATGTTTCTATAATCGTGTTGCCGTGTCATGTGACATCTCGGTCAACGATCCGGTTTATGTACTGAACTATGGTCAAGGTCCAAAGTGGATCGCCGGCACTGTTACAAGGAGGGTAACAGAGTTTATTGTCGTGCTCAAGAATGGGCAAACATGCAGGAAACACCAGGTTAAACTGTGGCACATGGATGAACTGGAACTGAATGAGGAAGATGCAGTTAGTGAACAACCATCAGGGGACTCTGCTGACATTACTGACTCTGAACCTTCAGTCTCTGATGTGGTCAGGACCACTCCCATCAGATCGGCTACTCAGCCCTCAGTCTCAACTGAATCAGAATGCTTGCCTACAGCCAAAGTTGAACTGAGATGATCAACTCGTGAGAAGAAAACCCCAGACCGTCTTAATTTGTAAAAAGACTGTTGTTAAGATTTTAAAAGGGGGATGTTGTTATGTATGAATGCGTGGGGGTCACCAGACACCAGAGGTTGCTGCAGTCGGACGTCATCGGGCTGTACACATGTGGCATGTGTGCTTGGTCACCTGTATATAAGCTGGGTGGCTTTGTCACGCAGGCACTCTTGGGCTGGAATAAAGATGGATCAGGTTGCACCTGAGTGAGTTTACAGTAACCAGACTCTTGAGTCATTACACTTTGCGGCACCGTTTGTCATAGAAACAAATTGTTTAGTTTCCACTTGTAAATAAATCTGTTTAAAAACCAAGCCAAGTCTCAGTCTGGTCATTTGAAGGGCCTCATTTGCCTTTTTAATTTGATAGTTGCTGCCAAGGGAAATTGGGCATGATCCTACCCTGCTAGGAACTGGCTGGCCTTCTCTGCACAACACCTGTGCTGCAGTCAAAGTTGAGGAAATAAGAAAAATGCAGCCAAAACTAACTTTGTGCTTGGACTGGGGACAAAATACAGCTGGCCCATAGGCACGACATGATTGATTTTTGAGAACCCCATAATGGTACAAGGACTTTGCATGGGATGATCAATTTTATCAGTTACATAAACAAGTGTTTGCTAGTGCTGTTGGGGAGGATTTAAACTAATATGGCAGGGGGATGGGAACCAATGCAGGGAGACAGAGGGAAACAAAAAGGAGCCAAAAGCAAAAGACAGAAAGGAGATGAGGAAAAGTGTAGGGCAGAGAAACCCAAGGCAAAGAACAAAAAGGGCCACTGTACAGCAAAATTCTAAAAGGACAAAGGGTGTTAATAAAACAAGCCTGAAGGCTTTGTGTCTTAATGCAAGGAGTATCCGCAATAAGGTGGATGAATTAATTGTGCAAATAGATGTTAACAAATATGATGTGATTGGGATTACGGAGACGTGGCTCCAGGATGATCAGGGCTGGGAACTCAACATTCAGGGGTATTCAACATTCAGGAAGGATAGAATAAAAGGAAAAGGAGGTGGGGTAGCATTGCTGGTTAAAGAGGAGATTAATGCAATAGTTAGGAAAGACATTAGCTTGGATGATGTGGAATCTATATGGGTAGAGCTGCAGAACACCAAAGGGCAAAAAACGTTAGTAGGAGTTGTGTACAGACCTCCAAACAGTAGTAGGGATGTTGGGGAGGGCATCAAACAGGAAATTAGGGGTGCATGCAATAAAGGTGTAGCAGTTATAATGGGTGACTTTAATATGCACATAGATTGGGCTAGCCAAACTGGAAGCAATACGGTGGAGGAGGATTTCCTGGAGTGCATAAGGGATGGTTTTCTAGACCAATATGTTGAGGAACCAACTAGGGGGGAGGCCATCTTAGACTGGGTGTTGTGTAATGAGAGAGGATTAATTAGCAATCTCATTGTGCGAGGCCCCTTGGGGAAGAGTGACCATAATATGGTGGAATTCTGCATTAGGATGGAGAATGAAACAGTAATTTCAGAGACCATGGTCCAGAACTTAAAGAAGGGTAACTTTGAAGGTATGAGGCGTGAATTGGCTAGGATAGATTGGCGAATGATACTTAGGGGGTTGACTGTGGATGGGCAATGGCAGACATTTAGAGACCGCATGGATGAAGTACAACAATTGTACATTCCTGTCTGGCGTAAAAATAAAAAGGGGAAGGTGGCTCAACCGTGGCTATCTAGGGAAATCAGGGATAGTATTAAAGCCAAGGAAGTGGCATACAAATTGGCCAGAAATAGCAGCGAACCTGGGGACTGGGAGAAATTTAGAACTCAGCAGAGGAGGACAAAGGGTTTGATTAGGACAGGGAAAATGGAGTACGAGAAGAAGCTTGCAGGGAACATTAAGGCGGATTGCAAAAGTTTCTATAGGTATGTAAAGAGAAAAAGGTTGGTGAAGACAAACGTAGGTCCCCTGCAGTCAGAATCAGGGGAAGTCATAACGGGGAACAAAGAAATGGCGGATCAATTGAACAAGTACTTTGGTTCGGTATTCACTAAGGAGGATACAAACAACCTTCCGGATATAAAAGGGGTCAGAGGGTCTAGTAAGGAAGAGGAACTGAGGGAAATCTTTATTAGTCGGGAAATTGTGTTGGGGAAATTGATGGGATTGAAGGCCGATAAATCCCCAGGGCCTGATGGCCTGCATCCTAGAGTACTTAAGGAGGTGGCCTTGGAAATAGCGGATGCATTGACAATCATTTTCCAACATTCCATTGACTCTGGATCAGTTCCTATGGAGTGGAGGGTAGCCAATGTAACCCCACTTTTTAAAAAAGGAGGGAGAGAGAAAACAGGGAATTATAGACCGGTCAGCCTGACCTCAGTAGTGGGTAAAATGATGGAATCAATTATTAAGGATGTCATAGCAGTGCATCTGGAAAATGGTGACATGATAGGTCGAAGTCAGCATGGATTTGTGAAAGGGAAATCATGCTTGACAAATCTTCTGGAATTTTTTGAGGATGTTTCCAGTAAAGTGGACAAAGGAGAACCAGTTGATGTGGTATATTTGGACTTTCAGAAGGCTTTCGACAAGGTCCCACACAAGAGATTAATGTGCAAAGTTAAAGCACATGGGATTGGGGGTAGTGTGCTGACGTGGATTGAGAACTGGTTGTCAGACAGGAAGCAAAGAGTAGGAGTAAACGGGTACTTTTCAGAATGGCAGGCAGTGACTAGTGGAGTGCCGCAAGGTTCTGTGCTGGGGCCCCAGCTGTTTACATTGTACATTAATGATTTAGACGAGGGGATTAAATGCAGTATCTCCAAATTTGCGGATGATACTAAGTTGGGTGGCAGTGTGAGCTGCGAGGAGGATGCTATTAGGCTGCAGAGTGACTTGGATAGGTTAGGTGAGTGGGCAAATGCATGGCAGATGAAGTATAATGTGGATAAATGTGAGGTTATCCACTTTGGTGGTAAAAACAGAGAGACAGACTATTATCTGAATGGTGACAGATTAGGAAAAGGGAAGGTGCAACGAGACCTGGGTGTCATGGTACATCAGTCATTGAAGGTTGGCATGCAGGTACAGCAGGCGGTTAAGAAAGCAAATGGCATGTTGGCCTTCATAGCGAGGGGATTTGAATACAGGGGCAGGGAGGTGTTGCTACAGTTGTACAGGGCCTTGGTGAGGCCACACCTGGAGTATTGTGTACAGTTTTGGTCTCCTAACTTGAGGAAGGACATTCTTGCTATTGAGGGAGTGCAGCGAAGGTTCACCAGACTGATTCCCGGGATGGCGGGACTGACCTATCAAGAAAGATTGGATCAATTGGGCTTGTATTCACTGGAGTTCAGAAGAATGAGAGGGGACCTCATAGAAACGTTTAAAATTCTGACGGGTTTAGACAGGTTAGATGCAGAAAGAATGTTCCCAATGTTGGGGAGGTCCAGAACCAGGGGTCACAGTCTGAGGATAAGGGGTAAGCCATTTAGGACCGAGATGAGGAGAAACTTCTTCACCCAGAGAGTGGTGAACCTGTGGAATTCTCTACCACAGAAAGTAGTTGAGGCCAATTCACTAAATATATTCAAAAGGGAGTTAGATGAAGTCCTTACTACTCGGGGGATCAAGGGTTATGGCGAGAAAGCAGGAAGGGGGTACTGAAGTTTCATGTTCAGCCATGAACTCATTGAATGGCGGTGCAGGCTAGAAGGGCTGAATGGCCTGCTCCTGCACCTATTTTCTATGTTTCTATGTTTCTAAAATGAAGTAATCCACACCCTAGCAAAGTGGTCTAGTTTTCTTTTGCAGGTCTGAATTCAGCCAGGTCTAATTAGATCCAGTGGGTCAACCCGGCACAAGCACGACGGACAGAGATGGAAGGTTGGGGTTCCCGGCACGCTGTGGGGTTTTAGCACCACAGTGTGCATGCGACATCAGGGGCGCGTTCCTTGCTGATTGACAGGCTGGCTTCCAGTCATGTGGGGAACACGAAACAGGCCACAGGAGTAGGTAAGTACTGTGCCCAGGATGGGGGTGGGGGGTGGGGGACAGTCCAAGCCCAGGGAAGGGGGGGGAGGTACAATCCCCGACTGCAAGGCTGAGTATCAATCCCCGGGGTGATGGTGATTCAGGCCTGGGGTGGGGAGGGGGGGGGGGGCGTCTGATCCCGGGGTGGGGTCCGATCCTTGACTCCGGGGAGGGCCAGGCTGATGGTAGGAGAGCTTCGGGGGCTGGGAGGAAGCACACTTGCTCCTCCCGGCCCACAAGGATTGCTCCCCGAGGCTGAGGTCACCTCGTTGCAGCCATCGGGAATCGCGAGCTCCGGGATGCCAAGCTGCCTGCAGGTTAAAGGAGAAGCTTCAGGCCTCATTATAATATATAAATTGCCAACCTGCCTCCTGGCAGCGGGTTGGCAGCCCCCCAACTGAGTGAAAGGTGAATGTGGGCGGGTTGCAGGCAGGTTCACATTTATTCAACTTCCACTTTCCCCCATGCCTCCAATCTACCCGCTCCTACCTCTTAAAATTTCGGCTTATGATTCTATGAATCCAAACATTGTACAGACAGTATACCCTTAACGGACATGGTTTTCATATCTTAATATCACAACTGAAGCCATTTCTTTTCCAGTCATCTCAACAGTGCAAATTCTAACTTTACTAATCTTTCATGTTAAAGGGGAATCATCTACTTGGAAAAGTGTTTGAAAAAACCTCTCTTTCTTTCATCTGTCTGGCATAGAGCTGTCAACACTGAATAAATTCTAGGCATGAGATTTTCAGTCATGAGTTTGGAACACAGAACCAGGGCATTGCCCTGTGCCAAAACATCAACATGGTTAAAAGCGGTAAACTGCATTCATCTCACAGGTTTGCAAGGATGGCCCATCTGTGCATTAATCTGATTTTGCTATCAATGACTGCTGTCGCAGCTCTAAGTCACCGATTGTCTTCAGTTGTTCATAGACTGGTTGATAATGCTTCTCCGAAGAATTCTTGGAAGAAGCACCTTTCGGCAAATCACCAATCAAAAAACATTTGGAAAGGATGATCTGACATCGGGCAAGATGGGCACTGGCTGTAGAATAAAAGCAGCTCGTGCAAAGCCCAGCCGAAAAAGATGACATTTTAAATGGCTACATCACAATTTACATTTTAATAATGTACATGGTCCTTCACTTAAGTGAGCACTAAGCTGCATTGCCCACAATTCTAGCTCTCGATACTACAGGAGCATTCATTACAATGATGAGTGCCTGAAGAAAAGCAAATCAAACTATAAAAAGTTTCAAATAAAGAACAGAATTGTATTTCACGCCGGGGAATTAGGCACAATAATTCGCCTCAATCCTCATAGCATCTTGCTAAACACTGCAGATCCAATTGTAGCAATCAGAGGCATTTGGCAACAGCAGGTGATCAATCACTGCAGTGCAATAAAGACAATATTTTTTTATTAAAGAGAACTTTCTTTTAAAAACCCCAGTAAAACATTTATTGATCTTTTCAGAAGCTCATTATTTTAACGTTTTTGAGGAGATAATGTAGTGTAGTGTTCTTTCACCTCAGGGATTTAGTTTTGAATTATACCATCCCTTCAGCAATTCCTGTATTTTATAGCGTTTTGTCCTCAAATGTGGAGAATAATTTTTCTTTAAAACTTAAATTCTGTGGCATTCAAGCTCAATCTACTTCTACATTCCTCTTCTACCCAATCTGTTGTCGCTGTTCATCTTGTACCCAGTCTATCTGGTCCCTCTCTTCACTGAGAATAGATCAGGCTCCCAAACAGGATAGCCCCATCTCTCAGAGTGTTCCCTGATTCTCATTGCAAGAACAAAGGAATTAAACATTTACAGAGACATAGGGCCCAAGTTTCCACATGATTCGCGCCTGATTTTTAGGAGCAACTGGTGGAGAACGGACTATTTTAGAAATCGCAATTCTCCACATTTTTTTTCCTGCAGTTCGAGTCAGGTAGAACAGTTCTAGTTTAGAACAGAATTTTTTCTTCAAAAGGGGGCGTGTCCGGCCACTAACGCCTGATTTGAAAGTTTCCACAGTGAAAATGTACTCCAAACTAAAGTAGAATGGAGCCAGTGAAGATTTTTGTAGAACTGAAAAAGCCTGTTCTACACATTAAAAAATTAGGCGCAGGTTACAAATTAGGCGTCCAGAACGAGGTGGGGGGGAGTGGGGGGAAGGGAACTCATTAAATTCTACAATCAATCCTTATTTATACTTCTACAAATATTATACAAATAAATCCAACCTGAATAAACATTTATAAGCCAAGAAAAGATGAAATAAACCATCTTCCTACCTGTGTGAAAGTGCTTCAGCCAGGGAGAATTCTGCAGCCGTTCGTGCCGCTGAGCGGGAGGGGGAGAGAGAGAGAGAGAGAGAGAGAGGGGGGGGAGGAAGAGAGAGAAGGGGAGGGGAAGAGAGAGAGGGGGGGGGAAAGAGAGAGGGGGGGGGAAGAGAGAGAGGGGGGAAGAGAGAGGGGGGGGGAAGAGAGAGGAGGGGGGAAGAGAGAGGAGGGGGGAAGAGAGAGGAGGGGGGAAGAGAGAGGGGAGGGAAGAGAGGGGGAAAGAGAGAGGGGGGGAAGAGAGAGGGGGAGGGGAAGAGAGAGGGGGGGAAGAGAGAGGGGGGGAAAGGGAGGGGGGAAGGGGAAGAGAGAGGGGGGGAAGAGAGAGGGGGAGGGGAAGAGAGAGGGGGGGAAGAGAGAGGGGGGGGAAGAGAGAGGGGGGGAAAGAGAGAGGGGGGGAAGAGAGGGGGGGGAAAGAGAGGGGGGGAAGAGAGAGGGGGGGAAGAGAGAGGGGGGGAAAGAGAGAGGGGGGGAAGAGAGGGGGATGGGGGTCGGGGAACAGGAGCGGGTGTCGGGTCGGGTCGGGGCGGGGGGGGGAGCGGGTCTCGGGTCGGGGCGGGGGGGGGAAGCGGGTGTCGGGTCGGGGGGGAGCGGGTGTCGGGTCGGGGGGAGCGGGTATCGGGTCTCAGATCGGGTCGGGGCGGGGGGGGGGGGAGCGGGTGTCGGGTCGGCGAGGGGGGGTGCGAGTGTCGGGTTTGGTCGGGGGGGGGGAGCAGGAGCTGGCCATGGGAGGAGCCTCATTCACGCAGCCCCAGCGAGGCCATTCAGCCAGGGCTAGGGGCTGCGTGCTTCGGGCCCCTCCCACACAGTTCAGCGCCTGGAGCTACTGCACTTGCGTGCCGACTGTAGTGCGCATGTGCAGAGGTCCCGGCACTGTTTTCAGCGCCGGGACCTGGCTCCGCCCCCCCACAGCTCGTGCTGGCTGCGCCGAGTGCCACAGGACCTGTAAGTAGGTGGAGAATACTGAAGATTTTTTTAGGCGCCGTTTTAGGCGCGAAAAACGGGCGCCCAGCTCGGAGGGGCGCCCGTTTTTTTTCTTGTGGAAACTTGGGCCCAAAGTGTGTAGCAGATCAGGTAGTAGAAAGACAAATAAGATATTTCTGGGAACATTGTTTAGGCAGGATGGGAATAATGTAGCCCAAGAAGCACAGAGAAACATAGAAAATAGGTGCAGGAGTAGGCCATTCGGCCCTTCGAGCCTGCACCACCATTCAATAAGATCATGGCTGATCATTCACCTCAGTACCCCTTTCCTGCTTTCTCTCCATACCCCTTGATCCCTTTAACTGTAAGGGCCATATCTAACTCCCTCTTGAATATATCCAATGAACTGGCATCAACAATTCTCTGCGGCAGGTAATTCCACGGGTTAACAACTCTCTAAGTGAGGGATCAGGGTCATTAGGCACCAACAACAACTTGTATTTATATAGGGCCTTTAACATTAAAAGTAAAAAGGGACATCACAAATCAGGGATGACAAAAATGGATCAAAGTTAGCTATATAGGATGTTTCTCCGTTCTTTTTTGGAATGTTTGCACTTGAGTGTATAAAAGACAATGTAAACAAACAAGAGAGAATATGTGATCTACAGGAAAAGTCAGATCATGATATCTGACCAATGGATCTCCATTACATTTTTGGAAATTTGTCGTAGATATATTTGGATTCACTGTCAATGATCTCTCGTTTCTGCAGACCTCCCCGCCCCCGCCCCTGCCCGCCCCCCCCACCATTTACAGAGACAAATTGTGCCGAAGAACAGTTACTCTGTGAGCCAGATGTACCTTTATTTTCCCAATAATCTTGGCAAATGTAGAGGAACCCGAGGTCAAACAGTGAACCCTTGCCACTGTACGCCAGCTTACTTGATTATATTATGTGCCAGCGCGTAATCTCTTTGGCTTGAGTACCAGACAGTGGCTAAGGTTAGAAACCAATAGCCACATTTATTTACCATTAAACAGGTAAATGATTAGTATTTCATATATTGTATTTTATTTACAGTAGTGATGACCAACATCACTAAAAATAAATTATCTACCCAGAAAGCTATCAAGAAATATTTGTGAAGTATATGGATCTGAAATTATCCCAGTCTGTAATGTATATTATCTGCAACTTGCAGAAATTGCGAGCAGTAACTGACCTCAAAACCACATGATCAGCAATAATAATTTTTAAAAAGCGCTTCATTTTCATCATAGGCTGAATGCACCACAGAATGACGGGATGTAAATTTCCTCTGTCTGTTCGCTCTAAGAGCAAAACATTATCCACAATGTAACAAAAATTGCTACCATATTAGAAATTTCAATGGAAAAAAATTAATGTTGCCGCAACACGGCATGCTCTCCAAGGTTGCGTCAAGACACATTTTTGGGGCAAAGCAGAACAGGCTTTAGTTTACACTGCCTTTGGCACATACACTGAGTGGCTTGCTGTGGATCAATGGGTCGCACACTTGTCTAAGTCAGAAGGTTGTGGGTTCAAATCCTACCCCAGGGACTTGAGCACATAAATCTAGGCTGACATTCTAGTGCAGTGCTGAGGGAGTGCTGCACTGTCAGAGATGCCGTCTTTTGGATGAGACTTTAAACCGAGGCCTCGTCTGCTCCCAGGTGGATGTAAACGATCGCAGGGCACTATTTCGAAGAAGAGCAGGGAAATTATCCCTGATGTCCTAGCCAATATTTATCGCTCAACTAACATAACAAAAACAATTTTTCTGGTCATTATCACATTACTGTTTGTGGGAGCTGGCTGTGTGCATATTGGCTGCCGCGTTCCAACATTACCACAATGACTACACTTCAAAAAAGTATTTCTTTGGCTGTAAAGCGCTTTGTGACGTCTGGTGGTCGTGAGCGGCGTTATATAAATGCAAGTTTTTCTTTTTCTTTTCTTGGGAATATTTGATGCTAATTCTAGCTGCCAGAAGTAGAAAAATACTCCCAACATTGCCAGTCATCAAGAAATCTATTTAAAAAATCAATTAATTCAGTCAAATTGGCAGTCTCTCCAGGAACAACGGGTGTCAAGGAGCAACAGGCCCAAAAGAGGGCCAAAAAGGTCAGAAGTTATTTCAAAAGCAAAATACTGCGGATGCTGAAATCTGAAATAAAAACAGAAAATGCTGGAAATCTCAGCGGGTCAGGCAGCACCTGTGGAGAGAAACAGAGTTAACGTTTCGGGTCGATGACCCTTCGTCAGAACTGGCGAATGTTTGAAAGAACAGATTCTTAAGGAGTACTGAAAGGGGGAGGGGCGGAAGAATAACAGGGAAGGCTTGTGATAGGGTGGAAGGCAGGAGAGATTTGAGAGACAAAAGGGAAAATGGGCTGATTTAAGATGGTAATGGCAGAAGTTAGAAAAAGATTAGTTTAGATGGAGTGTGAATGGCAGGAATATTACCAGCTGCCATGGGAAACACAGAGAGAGAAAGAAATGCATAAGAGCAAAATATGGGCGGGGGTTAAGGTCTGAAATTGTTGAACTCGATGTTGAGTCTAAAACGCTGTAAAGTGCCTAAACAAAAGATGAGATGCTGTTCCTCAAGTTGCGTTGAGCTTCATTGGAACAGTGGAGGAGTCCGAGGACGGAGAGGTCAGAGTGTTTCATTATTTCAGAAGTTATTTCATTATTTTTTAAAGATTTTCCTGCTGTGCCTGGAGGTGCAAGAAACCTAGGGCCTACCCGACTCAGGCTTCCCACCCCCGACACTGATCTCCTAACCCCCGCCCCCCCAACAACTTACCTGACCATTGGCCCTACTCCACATCATTCATGCCAGGTTCGGGCGGGATTCAGGCCTGGAGTATGTTACTGAGGCCCTGGAGTTAATATGGCTCAGGCCTCATGTTGGTGAGTTAGGGCGGGCATGTCACATGCCCCACTGGTCCCTGCTTGCCTCTCGCCCAAATTAAAACCGGGTCTTAAAAATATCCAGGCTTTCATCTATGTTTAAAAATAGATATACTAATCATCAGATAGAAACATAGAAAATAAGTGCAGTAGGAGGCCATTTGAGCCTGCACCACCATTCAATATGATCATGACTGATCATGCAACTTCAGTACCCCATTCCTGCTTTCTCTCCATACCCTTTGCCATAAGGGCCACATCTAACTCCCTTTTGAATATATCTAACGAACTGGCCTCAACAACTTTCTGTGGTAGAGAATTCCACAGGTTCACAATTCTTTGAATGAAGTTGTTTCTCCTCATCTCGGTCCTAAATGGCTTCCCCCTTATCCTTAGACTGTGACCCCTGGTTCTGGACTTCCCCAACATTGGGAACATTCTTCCTGCATCTAACCTGTCCAATCCCGTCAGAATTTTATATGTTTCTATGAGATCCCCTCTCATTCTTCTAAATTCCAGTGAATATAAGCCTAGTCGATCCAGTCTTTCTTCATATATCACTCCTGCCAGATGAGCTAATATGGTTCAAAATATGAGGACAGTGCGGGAAGGTGGAGTTGAGGTAAAAGATCAGTCATGATCTTATTGAATGCAGGCTCAAAGGACCTAGTGGTCTACTCCTGCTCTTATTTCTTATGTTCTTAAAAGTAGTCATGATGCAGGCTAGATTAATCCAGTGTAACCACAGAAAAGTTCTGAAGCAGACGTGAGTCAATTTAATAGACAGCTTACACTTAATTAGAAACACATGGAAAGAATTCTGAACCTTTCATATATGTATATCTGTATCTCAGTCAGTGAAAGAGGCCATGGTCAGGCAGCACAGCTTCACGCCTGCCAATTATACGGGAGCAGCTGACAAAGAATGGAGATTTTTTCCGTGACCATCAAACTGGAGAAATGAAACTGTTGGAAGTAATGCAGCGCTGAAACGGAACAAAGTGATTGGAGACATTTCTGCCTCTTTTCCAGATGTCAAACTGCCAACTTAAATAACATGGCATGAAGCAGAGAAAACACTTTCTGTGACAGAATAAGCTGATGAAAAGTCACCTAAGGAAAAGGAACTCTTGTATATTAAAGCAGTACTTTCCCAATACGCAGGTGAACTCTCGTTACAGAATTAGGCCGAGATGGGAGCAAACATCTTTCAGGACATAGTCAACCCTGATATTCAATTGTAGCTGTTTATTCAATATCTCATACCATTTTTTTTTGCTGGAGATATACACTATATTCTGAATAAAAAACAATACCGATGGAAGCAGAGCTGAAACGACATTGAAGGAAGACGGAGAGTGACTAAGGTAATGTTGCAGGCACTGTCGGCGTATGGGGAGCTCCCGACCAACTCACAGGTTTGGATCTCACTCGACTGCAGAGCTGACCCGACCCCGTTAGCGACGCGACTTCCCTTTGGCCGCCGCTCCCACTCAACTGCGGAGGCGAGGACAGCTGGACGAATCGCGGCGGACACGTGGTGCGTGTAATGGCAGCGGCTGCCCTCTCTCCTCCTGCGACCCACCACGACACTAAGATGGAGTGGCATGGAGCTAAAAAATGCTAAAAGGGCCCCAGTGTTTGCCCTTAGCCGGGGACCAATACCCGGGAGAGTAAAGCATTGCCTCAAGTCTCTCACCCTCACTCTCCACACCTCGGATTTCTCACCTTCTCTCCTAAAGGCGCTGCTCAGTGCCGAGCTTATGACTCACATCCCACCGTAGGCATCTAGGCCCATACAGTAGAGTCTGGTCTTCAGTCGTCCTGGATTCCCTTGCCACTAGGCCAAGACCTTGCTCTGCTAAGCCCGTGTGGTAGCTGGTGTGCAACATATGGGAATCTGTTCAACCTCCGCTGCCTCCAGGCCAGACCCAAGGTCGCCCCATCCTCTGTCATTGAACTACAATACGCGGACGACGCTTGCATTTTCACACGCTTGGAGACCAAATTCCAAGCCATTGTCAACACCTTCACCGAGGCATACGAGAGCATGGGCCTTACGCTGAACATCCGTAAGACAAAGGTCCTCTACCATCCTGACCCCACCACACAGCACTGCCCCCTGATTATAAAAATCCATGACGAGGCCTTGGACAACATGGACCCTTTCCATACCTCGGGAGCCTACTGTCAGCAAGAGCACACATTAACGACGAGGCCCAACACCGCCCTCAATGCGCCAGTGCAGCCTTCGGTCGTCTGATGAAGAGAATGTTTGAAGACCGGGACATCAAATCCGGCACCAAGCTTATGGTCTACAGGGCATGTGATTGTGGTAGTGCAGGGTAGTGATACCCGCCCTCCTATATGGCTCAGTGATGTGGATTATATACAGCAGACACCTCAAAATGCTGGAGAAGTACCATCAACGCTGCCTCCGCAAGATCCTGCAAATCCATTGGCAGGATAGACACACCAATGTCAGTGCTCTCGCTCAGGCCAACATCCCCAGCATCAAAGCATTGACCATGCTCGATCAGCTCCGTTGGGCGGGTCACATCGTCTGCATGCCTGACCACAAGACTCCCAAAGTAAACACTCTACTTGGAGCTTCAACATGGCAAGCAGGCCCCAGGTGGGCAGAGGAACTGCTTCAGCAACACCCTCGAAACCTCCTTGATAAAGTTCAACATCCCCATTGACTCCTGGGAATCTCAGGCCCAAGACCACCCAAAATGGAGGAAGGGCATCTGGGAGTGGGCTGAGCACCTCAAGTCCCATCGCTGATAACAAGCAGAAACCAAGCGTAGACAGCGGAAGGAGCGTACGTCAACCCAGGCTCCCCACCCACCCTTTCCTTCAACCACTGTCTGCCCCACCTGCGACAGAGACTGTAGGTCCCACATTGGACTCCTCAGTCACCTGAGAACTCACTTTTAGAGTGGAAGCAAGTCATCCTTGACTCCGAGGGACTGCCTATGATGATAATGTTAGTAATACTGAATAATATCACTTGATTGACAGGTTACAAAAAAAGAGGTTTTGCAGTTCCAAAGCAGAATTAGAAGGGAACTAAGAACCTAATATAAGTTTTAAGGAAATTATTTGGCAGTACCAATGCATACTTATGAGCCACTGAGACCATAGTAGTCTGTTACCTCAGTAACAATATTGCAGTCTACAGTATTACATTTAGAGAATTATGGAGGTTTACAATTATAAAACGTTGCATTTAAAGATCCCACGGTGCTATTTGAAGAATCACAGGAAGTTCTCCTGGTGCTCTGAGTAACAGTCCTCAAACAGCCATGACCACCAAAAACAGATGAACTGACCATTCATTTCCTTACTTTTGTGGAGGGCATCATCTCCCCAGTGGAATTCAGCGAGTGGGCCAGCCCGATTGTTCCAGTACTCAAAAGTGATGGCACGGTCAGGATTTGCGGTGATTATAAAGTAATTATTAATCGTTTCTCGCTACAGGACCAATACCCGCTACCTAAGGCAGACAAAGTATTTGCGATGCTGGCAGGAGGCAAGACGTTCACCAAGCTCGACCTGACTTCGACCTACATGACGCAGGAGCTGGAGGAGTCTTCGAAGGGCCTCACCTGCATCAACACGCACAAGGGACTGTTCATCTACAACAGATGCTCGTTTGGAATTCGGTCGGCAGCAGCGATCTTCCAGAGAAACATGGAGAGCCGACTCAAGTCGGTACCACGCACGGTGGTTTTTCAGGACGACATATTGGTCACGGGTCGGGACACCGTCGAGCACCTACAAAACCTGGAGGAGGTCCTCCAGCGACTGGATCGTGTAGGGCTGCGGCTGAAGAGGTCGAAATGCGTCTTCGTGGCAACAGAAGTGGAGTTTTTGGGGAGAAAGATTGTGGCGGACAGCATTCGGCCCACAGACGCCAAGACAGAGGTTTTCAGGAACGCGCCCAGGCCACAGAATGTCACGGAGTTGCGGTCGTTCCTGGGACTCAACTATTTTGGTAACTTCTCCTACATGTGTTATTGCGTAAAGGTGAGCACTGGGTATGGGGAAAAAAACAAGTAATTGCTTTTGAGAAAGCCAGAAACATTTTATGCTCCAACAAGCTGCTTGTATTGTATAACCCGTGTAAAAGATTTGTGCTATCATGTGATGAGTCGTCGTACAGAGTCGGGTGTGTATTACAACAAGCTAACGTTGCGGGGAAGTTGCAACCTGTCGCCTATGCCTCCAGTAGATTGTCTAAGGCCGAGAGGGCCTACAGCATGATTGAGAAAGAGGCATTAGCCTGTATGTTCGGGGTAAAGAAAATGCATCAGTACCTGTTTGGCCTCAAATTTGAGCTGGAAATCGATCACAAGCCCCTCATAATCCTGTTGGCTGAAAACAAGGGGATAAATACTAATGCCTCAGCCCGCATACAAAGGTGGGCACTCGTTGTATCAACGTATAACTATACCATCCGCCACAGTCCAGGCACTAAGAACTGTGCGGATGCTCTCAGTCGGCTACCATGCCCACCACGGGGGTGGAAATGGCGCAGCCTGCACACTTGTTGATGGTGGCGCAGCCCGCAAACTTGTTGATGGTCATGGAAGCATTTGAAAATGATAAATCACCTGTCATGGCCCGCCAGATTAGGACTTGGACCAGCCAAGATCCTCTGCTGTCCCTAGTAAAAAACTGAGTACTGCATGGGAGCTGGGCCAGCATCCCCGTTGAAATGCAAGAGCTAATCAAGCCGTTCCAGCGGCGAAAGGACGGGTTGTCCATTCAGGCAGACTGCCTGTTGTGGGGTAACCGCGTAGTGCTACCCAAAAAGGGCAGGGAGACGTTCATCTCGGATCTCCACAGCACACACCCGGGTATAGTAATGATGAAAGCGATAGCCAGATCCCACGTGTGGTGGCCCGGTATCGACTCTAACTTAGAGTCCTGTGTACGGCAATGCCACGCGTGTGTTCAGTTGAGCAACGTGCCCAGAGAGGCACCACTAAGTTTGTGGTCCTGGCCCTCCAGACCATGGTCGAGGATCCATGTCGACTATGCGGGCCCGTTTCTCGGTAAAATGTTCCTGGTGATGGTGGATGCTTTTTCAAAATTGACTGAATGTGAAATAATGTCGGGAAGCACCGCCACCATTGAAAGCCTGAGGGCCATGTTTGCCACCCACAGCCTGCCTGACATACTGGTCAGTGACAACGGACCATGTTTCACCAGTGGCGAATTTAAAGAATTCATGACCCACAATGGGATCAAACATGTCACCTCGGCCCCGTTTAAACCAGCCTCCAATGGGCAGGCAGGGCGGGCAGTACAAACAATCAAACAGAGCCTTAAATGAGTCACAGAAGGCTCACTCCAAACCTGCCTGTCCCGAGTACTGCTCAGCTACCGCACGAGACCCCACTCGCTCACAGGGGTGTCCCCGGCTGAGCTACTCATGAAAAGGACACTTAAAACCAGACTCTTGCTGGTTCACTCCAACCTGCATGATCAGGTAGAGAGCAGGCAGCAGCAACAAAATGTAAATGATAGTCTCGCCACTGCGTCACAGGAATTTGATCTGAATGACCCTGTGTATGTGCTAAACTATGGACATGGTCCTAAGTGGATCGCCGGCACGGTGATAGCTAAAAAAGGGAGTAGGATGTTTGTAGTCAAACTAGACAACGGACAAATTTGCAGAAAGCACCTGGACCCAACAATGCTGCGGTTCACAGACTGCCCTGAACAACCCACAGCAGACACCACCTTTTTCGAGCCCATAGCACACACCCAAAGGATCAACGACACCACCCTGGACCAGGAAATTGAACCCATCACGCTCAACAGCCCAGCAAGGCCAGGCTCACCCAGCAGCCCTGCAGGGCCAACAACACGCCAGCCCAGCAAGGGCACAGCCAACACACCAGAACAGACATTTGTACCGAGGCAGTCCACCAGGGAAAGAAAGGCTCCCGACCGCCTCACCTTGTAAATAGTTTTCACTTTGACTTTGGGCGGGGGGGGCGGGATATTGTGTATCTGTAAAGCATGCACTCCCATGTTCTGCCACCAGGGAGGGCATCCCCTGAAGTCCCAAAGGATCCCAGCATCCCTTGGGAGCACTGTATATAAGCCGGCCCCTAAGGCCTGTTCCTGACTTTGGAGTGTCTTAATAAAGACTGAGGTCACTGTTACTTTAACCTCCCTGTATGCAGTCTCATCTGTGTTAGGAATACAATATACTCTTTCATACGGAGCTCCTTACTAAGCTCTTTATAGGACTGTTGTTGCCAGCATATTCTTGGTGGATGCAAGTAATATCTTGAAGGGCACTTCTTTCTACTTTCCTACATCCTCTCATGTTCCTTCTCATCATCATGTCATACAAAGGTTATGGCCATTGGGACTCGCAAAGTTGGTCCTGAGAAGTGCTTATTGTAGTGGCGGAGAAGGCAAAGTATTGCAAAACCCACAGACCCACAGGCAGTTCAAAGGTATCTATCCTGAAAGCAAAAAAACTGTTGCAAAATCTCACAGCTGTAGTAATTGCTACTCAAACTCTCAGCAGTTTTCAGACTCATAAAGTCCTCACTTCCACAAGTCTTAGCTGATCCTGGCCACGGGGGCACCTTATGGCCCAGAAATCCAGGTTGGCTGCTTCCCATGGGCGATGGGGTAAAAAACTTTTAAAAAATGCACACGTACCTTATCCTGCTGCACCCAAGCGAGTTCCCAGTCCTGAGGCCTCCTGAGGTGTGCACGTCAGGATGTGCGCAGGGCTGGAGTTGCAGTCACATGGTTTTGGGCAGCCAATCAGGTAAAGTATGTTCTCATTCATAATAATGGAAACTCCGTAAGTTGGAGTTCCCATTATTATGAATGACAACCCCCCGAAAAACACACAACATTCAATAAAAAACAGAAAAAATACAGCACATATTTTTATTAATTTAAATTAAAGTTATTTATATATTATAAAATAAAAATATTTTTCCGCTTTTTAAAAAAGTTTTTTAAATTATGGTTTAAAATAAACTTACCTTATTAGGGAGGGTTTTTAACAATATGTTTTTATGAATTTTATTTTATAATGTTTTTTGTATTTTAAAACTCTTGTCAGATGCAAGAGTTTTGAGGACATTTGCATGGCAAGATATGAGTAAATCCCGCAATCTTGCCCTTTCAAATGTTCTCGCTCCCGTGTGCAAATTGGCTGCTGCGTTTCACACATTACAACAGTGACTACACTCCAAAACTACTTAATTGGCTGTAGAGCACTTTGAGACATCCGGTGGCTGTGAAAGGTGTTATATAAAAATCCAAGTCCAACGACCCGAAATTCATCAGGATGTTAAATGGATTGAAGATTTTTTCACTTTCATTTACTTCACTTTCTACAGAAGACATCTGCAGTAACAGCAGGTCAGCGGTGTACGGGGGGAGGACCCACAACCCAAGAACCATTGGCGGAGATTGAGATCCGTGCCCTGTCGCTTGTCGGGGATAGCAACCGTGCCGCCACCGGCGTTGGAGCTCACTCACCCGCACAGGATGGTTAGTTCAATACAATCCCCGGTCTGTGTTACGGTCCTGTAATGTCATGTAATGTAACTGTAACTCTAATGTTGGCCTCATGTAATGTAAGTTTATTGTACTGTAATGTTGGGCTCATGTGATGTACTGCAATCTTGGGGGCATGTAACGCAATGCATATGTATATGTATTGTCTATCTGTGATATGTAATGCAGTAATGCAGCAGTGGTGGACATTTAAGTAAGACTGCACTACGCCACTGTGCTCATGTACTCATGTAACCCTGACTCCTCCCCTGGCACCAAACATTTTTAAATGTTGTTTTGTACTTCTAGACTCTGAGGATTCAGACCAGACTCTCCGCAGAGAGACCAGACGACTGACCCACTGCCTCCGCCTCTGGTGTCACTCAACCCTCTCCCGCCTTCAGCCCTGCCAGAGAGTAGGAAGAGTCGGTGGAGGTGGGGGTGAGGACAGAGAAGGATACACCAGTTCCTTGAGGGCCAGCTGGAACATCCTCCACCACCGACTCTATATTCATGCCCCCAGTGTTGCAGTGCCTTTGCCGCAGCGACGGAGATTGGTGCAGAAAAGGTCCGTTGCTACAAGTTAGATAGGCGCATACCTGAACATGGTGCTTCAGTCACAGGCCAGCAGCGACATAGGTCGAGAGCTGCTCAAGGCCATGGCTACGATAGCCAGAAACATCGCAGCACTATCTCAACGACAGTCGGAGGATATCTTGCGTCTGATCACTGCAATGGAGCGAGCCGCTGACTCTGTCGATGCCATGCGGTAATCGATGGGATCGGGACATGGCGCGGAATCCCCCCGTGTCATAGTAGTTGGGTCGACAGCACCTGAGGGTGGGGAGCTGCCAGCTGCTTCCAGCCCTGAAGCCGTGCCTTCCGGATCACGAGCTTCTCCTGAGGCCCCATTCATTGCGCCTGCAATGTTTGACCCCCACAACGACAGCAACAGCACTTGGGGCACACTGCTGCACACCAGCTTGGTACCACCATGGGGAGGTCCGGGCTTAGGGGCAGTGGGAAAGGGGAGGGCGGGAGTAAGAACGGTGGGTGGGGGGGGGGGGGCGGGTCTGGGGATGTGTGTCCCAAGTGTGGGGGAGTATGCGGTCGAGGTTGAGGACAGTAATGGGTGCTTTGTTGTAGTCAGGTGTTCATTGTTCATTTAAAATACTTGAAGTTTGATTTTTATAGTGTATTTCAAGTTGTTAAAGTTGTTACAGTTGTTCAAAGTTACAGTTATAAGTTTTACAAAGTTTTACAATTGTTATATATTCCAATGGGAAGCTGTTTAACCTACGCCGCCTCCAGGCCAGGTCCAAGATCACCCCAACCTCTGTCGTTGAGCTGCAGTACGCGGACGACGCCTGCGTCTGCGCACATTCAGAGGCTGAACTCCAGGATATAATCAATGTATTCACTAAGGCATATGAAAGCATGGGCCTTACACTTAACATCCGTAGACAAAGGTCCTCCACAGCACTGCCCTCCAATCATCAAGATTCACGGCATGGCCCTGGACAACATGGACCATTTCCCTTATCTCAGGAGCCTCTTATCAACAAAGGCAGACATTATGCGGAGATTCAACATCACCTCCAGTGCGCCATTCTGCCTTCGGCCATCTGAGGAAAAGAGTGTTTGAAGACCAGGTCCTCAAATCTACCACATGGTCTACGGGGCTGTAGTAATACCCACCCTCCTGTATGGATCTGAGGCATGGACGATGTATAGAAGGCACCTCAAGTGCTGGAGATATATCATCAATGATGTCTCCGCAAGATCCTGCAAATCCCCTGAGAGGACAGGCGCACCAACATCAGTGTCCTTGACCAGGCTAACATCCCCAGTATTGAAGCACTGACCACACTCGATCAGCTTCGCCGGGCAGGCCACATAGTTTGCATGCCAGATACGAGACTCCCTAAGCAAATGCTTTATGCGGAGCTCCTTCATGGTAAACGAGCCAAAGGAGGCAGCGGAAACGTTATAAGGACACCCTCAAAGCCTCCCTGGTAAAGTGCGACATCACCACTGACACTTGGAAGACCCTGGCCGAAGACCTTCTGAGGTGGAGAAAGTGCACCCAGGAGGACATTGAGCTCTTCGAGTCTCGACGCAAAGAGCGTGAAGAGGCCAAGCGCAGGCAGCGGAAGAAGTGTGCGGCAAACCAGCCCCACCCACCCCTTCCCTCGACGAATGTCTGTCCCACCTGTAACAGGGTCTGTGGCTCTCATATCGGACTGTTCAGCCATCAAAGAACTCACTTTGGGAGTGGAGGCAAGTCTTCCTCGATTCTGAGGGATTGCCTCAGATGATGAGTTATAAGTTTTACGAAGTTTTATAATTGTTGTATATTTTTTTACATTTTTACATAAATGTTTCAATTGAACTTAAGCACTCTTTGTACAGTGTCAAATTTTTGGGGTAACAATCATCAGGGTTCCAAAACGCAGCTCTCCATATTCAAGCAAAGCTTTCATTTATGAGCTACTGACGTAACAATTTTGCAGTGGCATATGCTCCGCGTGCCCTCTGCTGTGGTGTTGGGGGGTTGGTGCCATGGGTTCATCTGGAAGCTCCTTCCCCTCATTTTCCTCTTCTTCCTCATTCGTCTCCTGCACTCTCTCCTCAGGTGGTCCTGCAGTCCCCTGTGGCAATTCCTGTCCCCGCATGATTACTAAATTATGCAACATGCAGCACATCACTGTAAACTGAGCAACCTGCTCAGGGTGGTATTGCACAGCCTGCCTCCCGAGTGGTCCAAGCATCAAAAGCGCTGCTTCAGCACTCCAATTGTCTTTTTGATAATATTACATGTGGTTATATGGTTCTTATCATATTGATGCTCGGCTTCTGTCTGAGGGTTTCGCGGGGGGTGGTCAAGAGCCAGGTGGCGAGGCCGTACCCTTTGCCTCCCAGCATCCAGCATTTACCTTGTGGCTCAGACTTCAACAGGTCAGAGACAGTGCTCTCACGCAAGATTTGCGCATTGTGGATGCTCCCTGGAAAGTTGGCATTCACTGCACATTATGTGCTGTGTATGGTCGCAGACAAGCTGGCATTGAGGGAGTGGAATCCCTTACGGTTTCAGTACACCTCCGCCTCCTGCTCACATGGCAATATGGGTACAGTCAACAGCACCCTGCACCTTGAGGAAGCTGGCAATATGTGCAAATCTCACTGCCCTCTCACTCTGTGCCTCCCTGGTCATTGGGAAGTTTATAAATTACATCCTGCATGCATACAGTGCTTCGGTTACCTGTCGAATGCAGCGATGAGTAGCGTGCTGAGAAATACAGCATATGTCCCCAGCTGATGCCTGGAAAGAGCCGCATGCATAAAAGGAAAATGCCACAGTCACCCTCATTTTGGCAGAGAGTGCAGTAATGTTGGTGGTACTGGGCTGCAGGTCTGCCTTAATGAGCTGGCAAATTTCACCTCTTTTCGGAAGCGCAGCCTTCGAACACACTGTCGATCGGTCAGGTCCAAGTATGAGCGCTTCTCCCGAAAATCCTTTGGGGATAAGGCCTCCTCCTCCTCATCAGTCTGTGACCTCCTCCAGTACCCTGATAACTCTGCTCAATAAACCTTCTCCCAACTGCATTAGGTAGTCAGCAATACAGGCCGAGATAGTACAGGCCCCATTTTTTTTAAATCTCCAGAATCTCCTCAAAGATCCTGAGTTAAACTCAAATGATTTTTCAATGAAAAAAATATTAATTCAAATGCCTTCTATCTAAATAATGTACTCTGTACCAATAAAAATACCTTTCCCACTGTAAAGTCACTGTTCACCTCAGAAAAACTGAAGTGCTGCTTTTGCTGACTGTTCCTGATTTCAAAATGGCGGCACAGAGCACTACTGCCCATTCCCGCTCACTTAAGATCGAGTAAAACCACCTTTTCCAGGACAGTATGCAGCTACGGTGGTATATCGGCGGTATGTCATGCAACTTGCATTTTTGGGCGTTATGCGGGCTGTTCTGCATGGCGGACGGTGTGTCTATTGCTCGCCGGTATGTCAATGATGAATCTTCTGCCGAGCGGTATGTACGTGTTTCTTGACCAAACTTGCATTTTTGGGCGGTAAGCGGGCGGTATATCAATGAATTTCAGGCCCCGTCTTTGTGGGCTAATCATTTGTGGGACATCGTACCAAAAGTTTTGTTGAAATTTAAATATAACACATCCACAGAATTTCCAATGTCAACAAGGTCCCTCAAAGAACTACAGTAAATTTGTTGTGCAAAATCATTCTCCAATAAATCCATGCTGACTCCTTCTTACCATTTCATTTTTGATGATTCCTTCTTTCAGGATGCCTTCTAAAACTTTACCCACAACAGATTTTAGGCTTGCTGCCCTGTAGCTTCCTGAATCACCCCATGTCTCTTTAAAAATTGCTGTTATGTTAGCTACTTTCCAATCCTTGGGCACTGATCCCATTTCAAAAGATTCCCTAAAGATAATGACAAGTACACGACTGATTTAGTTAGCCACTTCTTTAAGTACCATGCTTGATGTCCATCCAGGGCTTGGGCCTTCTCAGCTTTTTAGTATCTGCCTTATCTGAAATTTTCTCTTTCTTTTGTCCTTCCTCAGTACACCCCAACCCTTAACATTTAAATTCCAAGCTGAGAGACTGTGAACACCAAGAGGAGGAATTAATTTAGTATAGTTGCTAATCTTCCTTTTTCACCTACCACTGCAAATATATTTATAGAAATGGTTGACACTTCTTTTAATATTCCCCGTTATTCTAATCTTATTTTCTATTTTAGTTCTGCTGACGGTTCCTTAAACTCCTTTAGTTAGTTTTTATATTTGTTTCGATCCAGCATGCTATTTATAGCCTTATACTTTAGCCTTATCCCCTCGATAGTCTTTTTCCTGTGTTAGAATACTGTTCTGATGGTATGTATAAGAACATAAGAAATAGGAACAGGAGTAGGCCATACGGCCCCTCGAGCCTGCTCCGCTATTTAATAAGATCATGGCTGATCTGATCATGGACTCAGCTCCACTTCCCTGCCCGCTCCCCATAACCCCTTATCGTTTAAGAAAATGTCTATTTCTGTCTTAAATTTATTCAATGTCCCAGCTTCCACAGCTCTCTGAGGCAGCGAATTTCACAGATTTACAATCTCTGAGAGAAGAAATTTCTCCACATCTCAGTTTTAAATGGGCGGTCCCTTATTCTGTGATTATGCCCTCTAGTTCTAGTCTCCCCCATCAGTGAAAACATCCTCTCTACATCCACCTTGTCAAGCTCCCTCATAATCTTATACATTTCGATAAGATCACCTCTCTGCATCCACCTTGTCAAGCTCCCTCATAATCTTATACATTTCGATAAGATCACCTCTCATTCTTCTGAATTCCAATGAGTAGAGGCCCAACCTACTCAACCTTTCCTCATAAGTCAACTCCCTCATCTAGAATCAACCTAGCGAACCTTCTCTGAAGTGCCTCCAAAGAAAGTATATCCTTTCGTAAATATGGAAACCAAAACTGCACGCAGTATTCCAGGTGTGGCCTCACCAATACCCTGTATAGCTGTAGCAAAACTACCCTGCTTTTATACTCCATCCCATTTGCAATAAAGACCAAGATTCCATTGGCCTTCCTGATCACTTGCTGTACCTGCATACTATCCTTTTGTGTTTCATGTATTTTGTTTATCTATACTCCATGTATAGTTTTTCTAAACATGATCGACTTTACTTCTATTAATTTCCTCACTCGCGATGCTGCGAGTTTCCGGAGCTCGCTGCTCATTGTCTCTAAATCTGTCTCCGTAACGTTGAATATTTCTATTAAACTCGTTCACTTTTCCATCATAAGCCTAACCCTAAAGCATCACCATATTGTGGTCAATTGTTGTAAGATGTTCTCTGATCTGTTTTGATAGTGCCTAGATGTTACTTAATATTAGATCCAATAGTGCAAAGGGTGACTGTCAGTGTCCAATAGTGTCCCTACTTGCGTGGGTTCCTTAACCAATTGGTCCACGTAACATTCTAATATTATGTCTAGGATCATGTTTTCACTTCTGTACACTCTTTATAGATTTCCAATCAATCCCGGATAAATCGAACTCACCCATAACAACTGCCTCTGTTGTTACACACGCTTCCCTTATTTGATGACAAAGCATATTTTTAAATAAAAGACCATGGGCTCAATTTTCGCCATCAGTGAGTGCTTTTTTTTGCCAGCCGCTGAACATTTTTGAGCAATCTTGATTTTGCAACTTTCCTCAAAGTTTGTACGCCGGGGTGACTGTCAGCGCCGGATTTTTTGTACGCCACATTCCGTGCCGTTTTTGGCCATTAAAGCGATTTTTTTTTTTAAAAGAACGCCGCAGAGTGGCCTTAAGTACCAATCAGATAAACCCTACATTAAATTAATAAAATCTGCGCTCAGGTCTGTATCGCAGCTGTTTCTTTGCAGTTTAGTCTTGGTCATAAAGATAGTTCATAACGATCGTGTTAAAGTACGTTCCTTTTTCAACTCTTTACATTAAAGATTACTTGTTCTGGCATTTCCCCCCACCCTCTCCCCAATCCCCAGTCCCGCTGCAATCCCGGGCCGAATAGTCCCTCCGCTGCTGCAATCTCGACCTGAATGCCCCCTCCCGGGCACTCCCCCGCTCCCGGTCCTGCTGCAGTCCCAGGCAATCCTCACCCCCTCACGCTGCGCTCCCCTGCCACTGCAAGCCCTGGACCTTCAACTTGCAGGCAGAGCTTCAGCCCTCTGTGTGTCTCTCGTTACCCTGGAAACCTCTCTCAGTGTGGCTCTCATTACCCTGGCAACCTCAGCTTTTGGCACAGACTTGAAGCTGCACCCCGAAATTTTACTTCGGGTACCACATCGCCAAAATGAAATTTTACTTTGGTGAAAGTTCCAACTTTTTTCCCCCGCCGTAATCAGACAAAAATAATCGCCCGTCATTCCTCCTGGGCGCCAAAAATCGGCAAAGAGGAAAATTGAGCCCTATGGGGCGATTTTGGCCAAATACTTTAGGCGCTAGAGAGGTAAAGAGGTGGCCAATATGGGTCTTAAGCTGAAATGCCAGTTTAGCCCATGTTTAGCACAAGATGCCTCCTTCGTAAAGGAGTTTAAGTCAGCACTAGTAATGGCCACCTGGAGGATCGTTAAGGGGCTGATTCCCAATTAAATTGCCTGCTAGCGCTCATTAAAGAGGCTGCATGCCAGTCTGGTGGATAACGCTTCATTTAACGACCTCTCCGAACAGCAACCAGCTCAACAAGAGTAAACAAGTAATTGCTGAGAATTTTGAGTGCAACTTTACCGCTTCACTTTCTGCAGGAGGTTTGAGAGGACTCTTGAAACACATTAGGAGACTTTCTGGGACACTTTGTCAAGACTTAACCAACACTCTATTTACATTTATTCTGGAAATTCTGAGGACTTCAAGAGCGAGTGCTGTGCTACTCTACATTATTGGACACCTTATAGGAGTTACCAGGAGAAAATGAGTGCTTGGTGTGCAGGAGGAATGGGAGGAGGAGATGAGGCCAGGCAGAGCAGCACCAGCTATTGCAGGAGAGAGGGACAGGAGGGAGGGGTAGACTCCTTCCCCCCTGTGGGTAAAGGACTTTCCCCCTCCTCTGGACACCCTCCACCAGGACTTCCAGTGTTGTGTCCGAGAACCTGTGTGCCCTCTCACTAGGTCCCTGAGCCATGCTAAAATGTGCTAATGTGTGTCAGCCAATTCAGTGGAAGTGGATGCATGGAGCCCACATATACTGCTCCACAAATATTGTGTCTAATCAGCACCTGAGTGCTAAACCTGCGGGTGTCTGATTAACACTTCCAGGGAAGTTCAAATTATGGTCCTCTGCAATTAGATCCAAAATTGCATGCTAAAAGCAGACTTTCAAACAGGGGTGTCTTATTAGCACAACACCCATTTAGCATCTGATTTCATCCTTTCACCAAAATAATCTCCTATGAATGAATGAAAAATACATTCTTAGATTTCTACAAATACTGGATTATTTATCAAACTTTATTTATAAACTTTAAAAATATATATGCAAGTTTGAGAAAAGGGGTCATTTTGACTTTAGCTGATGGTGTAAAATGGGCGATATTGATTTAGCAGACCATTATACATCTCTCACGATTTTCATTTCCATTGCCCGGTTTACACTGTCACCCATTGTCAAAATTACCCCAAGTGACTATTTTTCATCACAGTTAGCCTGTGATAATAAAAAGTCATTTTCAAATTTGTATATATATTTTAGCAGGAAAGCAAACACTAAGCAAAAAGTGCAAATATTAAAATTGCGCAGTGCCTGCATTTCACCCGCAGAACATTACCTGATCTTGGAGAGCCAGTAGTGACTTCACCACCAGCTGCTCCTTGACATCTTCTAGTAACTGACTGTTTCTTTCTTCATCTTTTAATCTGGAAAACAGCATAGAAGTTAACATTTGATCAGATCTTGAATGCAGCGTACACAGATGATGTCTTGTCAGAAGATCAACAAGCTGTGAAAGCGTGCGACAATATAAAATGGTGGAGACTCTGCTGCTCTTAGACAACTGGAGAAGTGACCATAATAATGCATTTCGAGAGACTGTGGGTAAACCTGAAGGGCTGTAAAATAAATTTCTAGATGTTGATCTAATCTACTTTACACATGTTGACATTATTAACATAGCGCATTTAAATGAATAACCATATAGTCCAGTTATACCCATAATAACTTAATAACTGCAAAAAATAAAATATCTGACTAAAATTCAAGTTACCAAAAGCAACAATACATGCTTAAATGTGTGTAAGTGGGGTGCACTATTTCAACATCCAAGGAAATGCATGTAGATTATATTTTAAAGAAAATATTTTGTACTTATAAAGAATAAAATCTCAGATTTCTTTTTTTGTATCTCACTCTAAGCATCTATTGGTTTTATTTTCAGAGTAGCAGGTGCAAAAAGACTGCAGATAGACTGACAGAAGTGAATTCAGATGTAGTTTATCTTGTGAATGCGGTAACGGGGGCTAATGAGACCTGGAACTTCCACTTACAGGAAGCTCTCACTTCCAAACCGGACAAGCTGGGGAAAATCAGACTGAGAGAACCTTGATAGGTGGCTTCACACTCCTTCAGTGGTGACCAACAGTCTTTTCCTGTGCATATTCCTGGCCACCTTGCAGGATCTGGGGGTTGGTAGGAAGAAGGACAGATACACTTGCTGCCGATCAGGAAACAGCACATCTGTCCAATCCAACTGCCCAATTCGCTGAAGAAGTGCTAGGTCATGGACAGGTACAGGCATCACTTCATTATCACACATGGTATCAAGAGGTGCGGAGCCACCATTGATGAACAGCAACCTGCCACCATGTGTGGTACTTCCATTGCACTAGCATCTAGACGGAGCACAAGATTGGGTTCCAATGACAAACACCATACAGGTTTACTATGGGGAAGCATTGTGGTATCATCATTGGTTTGAATTACATTTCTTTGTTTTGGTGAATCATTTATTGCACTTTATTTCACCTTAGTCCAGAAAGTTTCCTTAAGAAGGGCTATATTAAGTTAACAGCAAATAGAAGAATGGGCAAAGTAGAGTAGATGAGAATGGTTGGCATAGTGTTTAGTGTATGTTGACAAAATGGTTGTGCAAGGGCTGCTTTTTTCAATTAATTGAAAAGTTTCTCAATTAGTGACTGGTGCACTAGACCTCCTGGCTGCCAGACTCCTTCATCCATTTCATCCTTGTGTTCCTCATTACTCTCCTCTGGCGCTGGTTGGTCCTATGCCTCCTTAACTTCCTGTTGCATGGTAACTTCTCTTTGTATTGCAAACTTGTGCAACGTGCAGCAAGTAGTAATGATTTTGAAGACCATCGCTGTGCTATATAGCAAGACCCTTTTGATTGGCTTGTAACAAAACCTTTGCTTCATTATATCCGCGATGTTCTGCCCACTAATTCTAGTTAAGGTTGCTGTGATGGATGCAGGAAGGAGATGGGAGGTTCCTTCTGGACTGATGAACTAACAATGAACACTAAGCCTTCCTTATCTATATCTAGTGAATGAAACTGCAATTGGGAAAAAAGCAAAAATGGCTACAAGTGCCTATTACTTATGGGAATCCTACCACCTGGCAGGAAATGTCCAGGAAGTTCAGTAGATTCCTTTATTCACCAAGACTAAAACAATACTGCTAAGAGATACAGGAGGTGAAATTGGTCTCAGGTGACAGTACATAAAGGACTATAATGAATTGGCAGCGCGCTTTGCACCCTGCCCGATTTTCTTTTCCATTGACTTAAAAAACATGGCGGCGTGTAAAGCAGGTTATTGCTCATTTTGCACTACCTTCCAAGACCAATTTCACCCCCACAGTACCTTTAGCAACAAATATGCAAATGAAGGAAACAGGCTTTTGTTGTGATGCCTAGTTTATATGGGTGCTCAGCCCTCTAGAACCTATTATGGGGAACTTACAGAATCATAGAATGGTTACAGTACAGAAGGAGGCAATTCAGCCAACGCCGGCTCTCCGCAAGAGCACTTCAGCTCGTCCCACTCCCCGCCCTTTCTCTGTAGCCCTGCAAATCTTTTTCTCAATCTTCCCGCATTTACATGTAACTTGTTCCTTTAATGAGCCTCATGCCACTGTTCAAAATGCTTCGTGATAGCATACATGGGCACAGTGTGCATCTGGCATGGACTAGGCCTCAGGACTTGATAATATGGGGCTGTGGCACCTCATATTGCATTATTGCCTCCAATGTTTTTTTACAGTTTCTCTCGCCCATTATTCTGATTCTTTTTTTTTCTCCTTATGAAACACAAAGCTGTTACCTCTGAGTCTCTGCTTCCATCGTATCTTTACACTTGAACATGGCCTGGTGTAGACATAGAAACATTTGACTGTTGCTTTGTGCCGTACTTTCTTCAGTGAGATATCTGCTCTGTGTCGCAGTCCAGCTGTTCCGTTCTGTTAGCTCACTCTGGACTGTAAGCTCATGCTGTAGTGTATCTGAATGCAAACGAACAAGTTGCTCCAGCTCCTACAGAAAGAAAAACAAGTTGCTGTCCACCTTGGCACAACAGATGCTTAGCATACAGGAGGTCAGGAGACACCTTGCTATCTATTGACATTTTCGAATGCCAGTCACCCAAAAGCACTCTCACAACCAGTAGAGTGTGACCCCTTTTGCTAACATTTTTATGATTGATATGATCGTAGGCCTGTTTCATAAGTCAAAGATCAAAAGCATACCATCAGATCAACAGTACAAAATGAGAGTTGAAAAAGTAATTCTATAAATATGAAATAAAATAGAAAATAGGAAGTGTACTGGATACCAATTAGAGAAATAGATAATGCCTTGAGTGGAATCATTCATCAGAACACAAGATTCTAATGAGGGTCCATACTTACAAAAATCGGAGCTCATTTCCAAAATGTCACTATTTGAAATTTAGTTTAATTGTTCTTCTTTTTCAGCCCTTCCATGAATGGAGATCCTGACTTGCCCGTCAAAGTCTTAAGATATTGAAACACACGGCCACAAACATCAATGACTCCGCTGGGTGGAGTAGCTGAGCTACACAGACTAAGGCGGCCCCAGGGTTGATTCCTGATCTGTGCTGAGTTAGCTGATGCCACCAGCGGCAGATGCTGAGGTGCTTGGGTTAGGGAAGGGAAATCGGTCAAGGATTCCACCCCTGATTGCTACTAAATAAACCGCTGCTAGACGTGTGCGTGTACAGACAGGATTGAGCTCAGCTGTGATGAAGTCAGCAGGCCCGATAGCCTGGAGACACTCACTGTCCAGGTCTACACATGAAGAATGTCCACTTGGGCAACTTATTGGAGGGTGCCTGGCACCCTTGGAACTGTAACTCAACAAGGACTCAATGGCTTCAGGAGAAGGAGAGCACAGGTAGAAAATTGGCAGAAAAGTCACAGGACTGAGAAGGAATTGAAGTAACTTAGGGGTAATGAATAACATGTCAGCAATGGGCCTCCCCACCAAACTTACTCTCTTCTGAACTGAAGGACAATGATTCCAGAGAAGAAATGAATCGCATCTTCCAAACTTCAAATGAATACATCAAGTACTGAATAGTAACTGAGAGAATCAAATGAGGAGGGATTATAACGAATACAGATTAGGGAATGAGAGAAAGATGGAGAAAGAGGGAGGGAAAGAGATGGGGTGAATAGGAGTTAAGAGAGTGAAACAATAGAAAGGAAATAGGGATTGAGAGCAAGAGATGGAATGAGAATGGGGAAAGAGAGAACGAGAGAGGACAGGATAGGAAGAGCTGGAATGAGAGAAAGTTAGAAGAAGGAACTTGAAACACTTTAGTTACTATTGCCCCAAGTTTCCACACGCGGCAAAACAGGCGCCCCTCCGAGCTGGGCGCCTGTTTATCGCGCCGAAAACGGCGTCTGAAAAAAAACGCACTATTCTCGAGCGCTTTGCAGCTCGATATCTGCTTGGCGCGGCTCCCAGGGGGCGGAGCCTACCACTCGCGACGATTTTGTAAGTAGGCGGGGGCGGGTACCATTTAAATGAGTTTTTTTCATGCCGGCAACGCTGCGCTTGCGCGTTGGAGCGTTCGTGCACACGCAGTGTGAAGGAAACATTGGCACTCGGCCATTTTTGTAGTTCTTTGTAGCTGTTCAATTTTTACCATTTTTTAATAAAACCACATTGCCCTTCCATGATCAGCACTGAGGCTTCCTGCAGCCTTCTCCCGGCCTCCCTCCCACTGCCGTCGGTCGGGCCCTCACTGCCTCCCCCCAGCTGCTGTCGGTCGGGCCCTCACTGCCTCCCCCCCCCTGCCGTCGGGAACGGCTGCCTCAACTTGTGAGGCTTCCTGCAGCCTTCTCCCTGCCTGAATGTCCTGCCTGAAGCACTTTCACACAGGTAGGAACATGGGTTTATTTAATCTTTTCTTTGCTTATAAATTTTTATTCAGGTTGGAATTATTTGTATAATATTTGTATAAGTATAACTAAGGATTTATTGTAGAATTTAATGACTTCCCTTCCCCCCACCCCCCCACCCCCCCACCTTGTTCCGGACGCCTAATTTGTAACCTGTGCCTGATTTTTTAATGTGTCGACAAGGTTTTTTCAAGCCTACAAAAATCTTCACTTGCTCCATTCTAAGTTAGTTTGGAGTACGTTTTCACTGTGGAAACTTTCAAATCGCGTCAGTGGCCGGACACGCCCCTTTTTGAAAAAGAAATTCTGTTCAAAAGTGAAACTGTTCTACCTGACTAGAACTGCAGAAAACTTAAATGTGGAGAATTCCGATTTCTAAGATACTCCGTTCTCCACCAGTTGCTCCTAAAAATCAGGAGCAAATCATGTGGAAACTTGGGGCCAGTGAGTGTAATGGAATACACGATAGCCTTGGTGTGGAATCTTGCTCTGTGGAGGTGCGGACTGGAGAATCGTGTACATGAAAATTGATCGTCTTTTTTCTCACAGTATTTTGCTTTGCCAACAAAAGAAACCATTTGTAAAATCACAATTATCAATACTGTAGTCAGTTTAGTCACCAAAACTTTAAAAACACATCTTAAACAAACAAATAATACAGCAGTCATCTACATTAGTTCAACAAGACATTAAGGTGCATGTTGTTGGGAATCTATTGAACAAATCTTTATTATCCCTATAGCGTTGCCATTAGGCTACTGGCTACACTGCCACAGTGGGAGGAAGTGGGAAATCGCGTGCCAGCAAGGCACTGTCGGGAACTCGAAGAATGATCCCCGGCAAGGTACGTAACCAGATTTGGGTGGGTGGGGGGTGGTAATGGATTCCAAGACTATCGCAGTCTTGGGAAGGAAGGCCCGGGACAGGCAAGGCCCAAGGATTTGTTGTGAGATTCCAAGGAGCACACCAGTTCCTCCTGACTCACGAGGAAGCCTTAAAGAAATGTAAAAACGTAACATCACCTGGGCCTCTTCTGGCCCTGGATCAAATTTGCGGCAGATACCCCGGGGGTGGCCGGCACTGTGAGAAACTCATGCGGCCAGAGTTTAAAATGACGTCGGGTTCCGACTGGTGCCATCCAGCTGTGACCGTTGAATATTTATATGGCTGTTGCCAGCTTGCAGAGAGGACCTCGCCCGTCTCCCGACAAGCATGCAGGTCCCACGCAAAGGCAAGGATGCTTGCCGGGATTTAACCCTCCGCATGCACCGTTCCCATCGGGCGTAGGGGTTAAAATTGGGCTTCTAACTCTGCTGCCGAGTGTGATTCACAGTTCAAGTAGGTACGGTATGAAAATTTCACATTTTGTGCCCACATTTAACCAGCCTTTGGTAAAGCTAAATTTTAAAATAATAACTTAAAAAGAGAATACTTAAAACTTTTTGACCTGACAGGCATTCAAAACAGGTCAGAACAGATTGTTTAAGCTAAGCATACAGAATTTGAATGAGGAGAGGGAAAATTAGCTTTCCTGTTTAATGTATAATTCTTTTTAAGTAATACTCACACGAATGTGTGCCTGAACAATCTGGCTGCACTCGGACTCGGGCATTGACCCTGCTGTGCTTAGTTCTTCTAACAGCAGAGTTTGCAGGTTGAGAATTGCAGTGTGAATCTCCAGGGTGCTCACTTGCTTCTCAGCTTTGCAAAGCTGAATTGAAGCCAAGCAGACTCCTGGGCTTTCTTCCAGCTCCTTCATCTGATTAGCTCTCTGGCGCAGCAGCTCCGCGCAAACCTGGAACAACAATTAGCCGGCAATTTATTATGACATTCACGGCAAACACTAATTCCAGAAATCCAAAGTAAAAACATAAGATGTAGTCAGTGTTAAGTACAGCCGCCATTTGGAGTATTTTAGGAACATAAATAATTTAAAAGGAGTACTTTGCTGGTAATTAACAAGCTCCAAACTGCAGGCAGCTTCGAGCTACAGTACGTGAAAGAAACACTCGGCAGATTTAAATTCAATTAGAAGTAGCTAAAGAAGAAGAGGCTTTCTGGGTGGCAAGATCTGAGGGTTTCATAATACAGAACATGAATTTGATGCTTTTTTTAAAAATCAAAATTTACAAGAGAATCAATGGGAAGCAATTAATGTAGTGCGCTGTTTAAATAATGGAAGCACTGAGGAGAGGCCTCTGTGTTAAACAGTCTAGTCAAAAACAAAAATGAACATGATGAACAGTATATCGAACGCAGCCATTATGCTCATCTTTTATCTCAGAAGTTAATCAGACTGCAGAACAATTCTGTATGTTGTGTCAGCTGTGGCTCAGTGGGTAGCACACTCGTCTCTGAGTCAGAAGGTTGTGGGTTCAAATCCCACGCCAGGAACTTGAGCACATAAATAAGAACATAAGGAACAGGAGTAGGTCATACAGCCCCTTGAGCCTGCTCTGCCATTCAATAAGATCATATCTGATTTATGGACTCAGCTCCCCATTACCCCCTATCGCTCAAGAAACTGTCTATTTTTGTCTTAAATTTATTCAATATTCCAGCTTCCACAGCTCTCCAAGGTAGCAAATTTCACAGATTTACAACCCTCTGAGAGAAGAAATTTCTCCTCATCTCTGTTTTAAATGGGTGGCCCTTATCCCCTATTCTAAAATTATGCCCTCTAGTTCTAGTCTCCCCCATCAGTGGAAACATCCTGTCTGCATCCACCTTGTCAAGCCCCCTCATAATCTTACACGTTTCGATAAGATCACCTCTCATTCTTCTGAACTCCAATGATTAGAGGCCCAACCTACTCAACTTTTCCTCATAAGTCAACCCCCTCATCCCCGGAATCAACCTAGTGAACCTTCTCTGAGCAAGTATATCCTTTCGTAAATATGGAAACCAAAACTGCACGCAGTATTCCAGGTGTGGCCTCACCAATACCTTGTATAGGTATAGTAAGACTTCCCTGCTTTTATACTCCATCCCCTTTGCAATAAAGGCCAAGATATCATTGGCCTTCCTGATCACTTGCTGTACCTGCATACTATCCTTTTGTGCTTCATGTACAAGTACCCCCAGGTCCCGCTGTACTGCAGCACATTGCAATCTTTCTTCATTTAAATAACTTGCTCTTTGATTTTTTTGTCAAAGTGCATGACCTCACACTTTCCAACATTATACTCCATCTGCTAAGTTTTTGCCCATTCACTTAGCCTGTCTATGGTCCTTTTGCAGATTTTTTGTGTCCCCCCTCACACATTTCGTTTCCTCCCATCTTTGTATCGTCAGCAAACTTGGCTACGTTACACTCAGTCCCTTCTTCCAAGTCGTTAATATAGATTGTAAATAGTTGGGATCCCAGCACTGATCCCTGCAGCACCCCACTAGTTACTGGTTGCCAAACAGAGAATGAACCATTTATCCCGACTCTCTGTTTTCTGTTAGTTAGCCAATCCTCTACCCATGCTAATATATTACCCCCAACCCCGTGAACTTTGATCTTGTGCAGTAACCTTTTATGTGGCACCTTGTCAAATGCCTTCTGGAAGTCCAAATACACCACACCCACTGGTTCCCCTTTATCCAACCTGTTCATTACATCCTCAAAGAATTCGAGCAAATTTGTCAAACATGATTTCCCCTTCATAAATCCATGCTGACTCTCCTTGACCGAATTTTGTTTATCCAAATGTCCTGCTACTGCTTCTTTAATAATGGACTCCAACGTTTTCCCAACCACAGATGTTAGGCTAACTGGTCTATAGTTTCCTGCTTTTCGTCTGCCTCATTTTTTAAATAGGGGCATTACATTTGCAGTTTTCTAATCTGCTGGGCCCTCCCCAGAATCAAGGGAATTTTGGTAAATTACAACCAATGCATCCACAATCCCTGCTGCTACTTCTCTTAAGACCCTAGGATGCAAGCCATCAGGTCCAGGGGATTTATCTGCCTTTAGTCCCATTATCTTACTGAGTACCACCTCCTTAGTGATTATGATTGTGTTAAGTTCCTCCCTCCCTATAGCTGTCCACTGTTGGAATATTGTTAGTGTCCGTTACCGTAAATATTTGTTCAGAGTTTCTGCCATTTCCATGTTCCCCATTACTAGTTCCCCGGTCTCGTCCTCTAAGGGACCAACATTTACTTTAGCCACTGTTTTCCTTTTTACATACCTATAGAAACTCTTGCTATCTGTTTTTATATTTTGTGCTCGTTTACTTTCATAGTCTATCTTCCCTTTCTTAATCATTTTTTTTAGTCGTTCTTTGCTGGCTTTTAAAAGCTTCCCAGTCTTCTGTCCTCCCAGTAGTTTTGGCCACTTTGTGGGGTCAAGTTTCGGCCTGAGTTGCTCCTGTTTTTTTGGAGCAACTGGTTTAGAATGGAATATCTTAGAAATTGTAATTCTCGGCATTTAATTTGTTCCAGTTCTAGTCAGTTAGAACAGTTTCAGTTTGGAACAGATTTTTTTTTTCAAAAGGGGGTGTGTCCGGCCACTTATGCCCGTTTTGAAAGTTTAGGCAGTGAAAACTTACTCCATTCTAAGTTAGTTTGGAGTAAGTGTAGATTTTTGTACGCTCAGAAAACCTTGCCAACACTTAGAAAATCAGGCGTAGGTTACAAATCAGGCATAGGGAATGGGGGGGGGAAGGGGTTTAAAGGGAAGTTCACAAACATTAAACACTTCAGTTTTACAAATAAAGAGCCATCATCAATAATAAATGATAAATACATCAATAAATCAAAAAAAAATGTAAAAATTAAAAAAATTTAAAATTCAAGAAATAAAAAATGTTCTACTCACCGACTGTAGCACCGGGAGCCCTCCAACAGCGTGCTGGGATGGCCCCCCCCCCCCTCCCCCAGTGTGTGTGTGTCTCTCTCTCTGTCTGTGTGTGTGTCTCTCTCTCTGTCTGTCTGTGTGTCTCTCTCTCACTCTCTGTCTCTCAGTGTCAGTGTCTCTCTCTCTGTCCGTCAGTATTTATGCGTTTCTGACAGTGACTGGGGGGGGGGGGGGGGGGCGGGGGGGGGTGAGAGGGAGAGGGAGGGAGGGGGGGAGTGGAGAGGGAGGGAGGGGGGGTGGGGGGGGATAGAAGAGGGAGGGAGGGGGGAGGGAGAGGAGAGGGAGGGAGGGGGGAGGGAGAGGAGAGGGAGGGAGGGGGGAGGGAGAGGAGAGGAGAGGAGAGGGAGGGAGAGGGGAGGGAGAAGAGGAGAGGGACAGAGGGAGGGGGGGAGAGGAGAAGGAGGGAGGGGGGAGAGGAGAGGGGAAGGGATGAGGGGAGAGGAGAAGAGAAGGAGAGGAGAGGAGAGGAGAGGGAGGGAGGGAGGGGGAGAGGAGAGGGAGGAGGCTGAATGGGCCCAACTGACGTGAAGAAGCCGGGCCCAAGATTTCGGGCGAGGCCCACCCCCAGCAAGATGCCGGGCGGGCGGGCCCCGCCGAAGAAGTTAAAGGTAGGTGGCCAGAGGAAGCCAGAGTGGGAGCGGGGGGGGGTCATCGGAGCGGGAGCGGGAACTGGGGGGGCGGGGGTCATTGGAGTGGGAGCGGGGGGGAGTCGTCGGAGCCGGGGGGTGGGGTCGTCGGAGCGGGAGCTGGGGGGGGGGGGTCCAAAGTGGGAGCTGGGGTCCGGGGCGGGGGTCGGAACAGGAGCTGGGTCAGAGCGGGAGCTGGGGGGGGGGGGTCCAGAGTGGGAGCTGGGGTCCGGGGGGGAGCGGAGCGGGAGCTGGGGAGTTGAGATAGCCAGCTGAACAGGGGAGGAAGCTGGAGCCAGAGCAGGAGCTGGATGAGGGAGGTGCAGCCTGACCCTCACAGCCCCAGTGAGCCCATTGGGCCAGGGCTAGGAGCTGCATGCTCCGGGCCCCTCCCATACAGTTTCGGGCGCTTGGAGCTACTGCACATGCGTGCCCACTGTAGTGAGCCTGTGCAGAGGTCCCGGCACTGATTTCAGCGCAGGGACCTGGCTCCGCCCCCCCACAGCTCATGCTGCGCTGCGCCCAGCTGCAAAGGACCTGCAGGGAGCCAGAGAATCTGCGGGTATTTTTTAGGCGCACTTTGGGGCGCGAAAAACGGGCGTCCAGGTCGGGGTTGCACCGTCCTAGGCGCGACCCGAAACTTGGGCGCTATATGCCCTTGTTTTTAATTGGATACTGTCCTTTATTTCTTTAGTTAGCCACGGATGGCTATCTTTTCTCTTACACCCTTTTGTCCTCACTGGAATATATTTTCCTTGAGAGTTGTCAAATATCTCCTTAAATGTACAACACTGTTCATCAACCATCCTACACTTTAATCTATTTTCCCAGTCCACTTTACCCAACTCTGCTCTCGTACTTTCATAGTCTCCTTTATTTAATCTTAGTACACTGGTTAGAGATCCAACTTTCTCACCCTCCATCTGAATTTGAAATTCAATCATGCTATGATCACTCATTCTGAGGGGATCCTTTACTAGGAGGTCATTACACAGGACCAGGTCTAAGATAGGCTGCACCCTGGTTGGTTCCGTTGCATACTGCTCAAGGAACCTGTCCTTTATGCACTCTATGAACTCCTCCTCAAGGCTAAATCTAGGTTGACACTCCAGTGCAGTGCTGAGGTAGTGCTGCACTGTCAGAGGTGCCATCTTTCAGATGAGATGTTAAACTGAGGTCCCGTCTGCTCCCTCAGGTGGACATTGTGTGCAAATTGGCTGCTCAGTTTCCCACATTTCAACAGTGACTACACTCCAAAATAATTTCATTGGCTGTAAAGCACTTTGAGACGTCCGGTGGTTGTGAAAGGAGCTATATAATTGCAAGTCTTTCTTTCTTATGTCAGAAGTCCTTTTCTCAAATCTGCCACATGAATAATTCAGCTACTTTCAGATTTTTGTTGATTGACATAAATTTTAACAGAAACAAACGCTTTGATTTTAAAACCCCTCGTGCCCCTCCCCTGACCTCAACCCGACCCCATTTCTTCCCGTTAAATTGTAAAGTGCATGATTCAGGGCACGGATGAGGCTCCCACAACAGGTAGCCGGGGTCCTGATTACCATAAAAAGTTGCGGACTGACGACATCACCAGCGACTTAAATTTAGCAGAAAGCAAGGGAGGAGGGAGGCCTGAGCTGTGGGATTCCCAGCAGGTGAAGAGAGGTGGGAGCTGTTGGCTACCAAAGTTAAGTGGCTCTTCCAGCACTCCTTGTGGGGCAGGAGGAGAAGCAACGTAACTCAAGGAAGCCTTCGGCCTTCCCCTAGCCCTGATCTTCACCAACCGCACCCCCCCCCCCCCCCACCCCTCCACCTCCGAATTGCTGTTCAGAGCTTCCCATGCCTCATCCCCCCGACTGTCCCCAAGGGTCCCCGGCTGCAACCTCCTGCCACTCGTGATCCCTCCCCCCCCCGGGCTGTCCATTTAGCTGGCTGCTGTGTGGAAGGGAGAGCTACAAATGTCAATGAGGCCCTGCCATTAAGATTGGCAGGGCCTTCACTTCCCCGGCCTTGTCAGGTTTGTCGGATGTTTTCGGCCTCCGCTGCAACCACTCCGGAGCCAAAATGTTTGCCAGGTCTACGTGCTAGCCTGGAAATTGTGAAACTGCTCCAGGTGCGCAGTCTCACTCGACCGGAGGGCAGCTCGGAGAATTAGGCACGGAGTTCAGTGGGGCAGCTCCTGATTTCTGCAATAGAGCAAAACGGACCTAAGCGAGTTGGCAGTCCGTTTTACCTCTCTTCCACTGAAGCCAATAGAAATAAAATTCGAGAGAGATGTAAAACGGGCTGCAACTCGCTCTCGCCCATTTTACACTATCGCACATGGTCAAGATCGACCCCAGTGTGTCTGATTCGGCTGGTCCTGTTTCTTTGGCCATTTTGAAAGAGTGAATAAGGAAAAGCAATTTTTTCAGATTAAGGAGTTTGTCATGAGAATCATCAATTTAAAGTTTTCACTATTTGGAGAGAGGGTAAAAGACATTTCCTTGCATAGAGTGTTTTAGAGACTGGCATGCCTTGCCATGGGTAATAGTTGAGGGATAACTATTTGAAGAGCTGGAAAATACAGGGCTCTGGGGGGCGGCTCGGTGGTGGCGGAAGAGAGGGGGGAGAACCAATTAGTGGTAGTAATTTTGGATTGCTCTGGCAAAGAGCCAGCACAGCAGTGGTGGGCCAAATGGCCTTGTTGTGTGCTGTCAACATTCTTTCAAAACTGTAACAAGACAGTCCAGGAATGTCTTGAATATGCAGAGTAGACCTAATTCCTACCTAATCACATTGCTTCACATCAATACAGATGTTCCACTTGCAATCAAAATTAGAGTAGAAAATTCTAGACTCATGAATAGCAATGCGTGTGAAACTTGCAAACCTTCTGTGCTCAGAGTTTTAATGTAGAAATATTGTTTTTCTTTGCCTTGAAATCTTTCCAAAAGTAATGAGATGTGCAAATTCCACTGGAATGCAAAGAATCAATTTGTGCAAATTCAGTTGGAGTCTCATGTTGCTCCCTTTGTGAGAACCAGTCAGCCAGAAACTGGTTTGCTGTGTAAGTGACTTTGATGGGGCTTCTGTTGAGGAAATGAGGCCAGGAAATTTTGGAGCTTTCATGATAATTATATTGCCATTTAGGGATTTGGGATTATTGATGCTTCAATACATAGGCTGGGAAAACCTCCCAAGTGGCTTTTAACTGTTTTTGAACACCACTGTGCACAGTTTGAATATTAATTTTCCAAAGAATGCACCATTTTAGGTGTTAGTCTTAACTCAGTGGCAGCACACTCACCTTTGAGTCAGAAGGTTGTGGGTTCAAGCACAACTCCAGAGACTCGAGCACATAACCTATGCTGACACTCCAGTGCAGTACTGAAGGAGTGCTGCACTGTTGGAGGTACTGTCTCCTAGTTTCCTGGTCAACATTTATCTCTCAAACAACATCACTAAAACACATGATGTGTTTTTAACAGATTTATCTCAATGGTGGTAGTGGGACCTTGCTGCATGTACATTAGCTGCTGTGTTTCCTACATTACAACAATGACAAAACTTCTGAGGTAGTTCATTGGCTGTGAAGTGCTTTGGGACATCCTAAGTTCATGAAAGGAATCGCAGGATAGCGCAGATGAATGCGTGGCTTGAGCAATGGTGCAGCAGGGAGGGATTCAAATTCCTGGGGCATTGGAACCGGTTCTGGGGGAGGTGGGACCAGTACAAACCGGACGGTCTGCACCTGGGCAGGACCGGAACCAATGTCCTAGGGGGAGTGTTTGCTAGTGCTGTTGGGGAGGATTTAAACTAATATGGCAGGGGGATGGGAACCAATGCAGGGAGACAAAGGGAAACAAAAAGGAGGCAAAAGCAAAAGACAGAAAGGAGATGAGGAAAAGTGGAGGGCAGAGAAACCCAAGGCAAAGAACAAAAAGGGCCACTGTACAGCAAAATTCTAAAAGGACAAAGGGTGTTAAAAAAACAAGCCTGAAGGCTTTGTGTCTTAATGCAAGGAGTATCCGCAATAAGGTGGATGAATTAACTGTGCAAATAGATGTTAACAAATATGATGTGATTGGGATTACGGAGACGTGGCTCCAGGATGATCAGGGCTGGGAACTCAACATCCAGGGGTATTCAACATTCAGGAAAGATAGAATAAAAGGAAAAGGAGGTGGGGTAGCATTGCTGGTTAAGGAGCAAATTAAGGCAATAGTTCGGAAGGACATTAGCTTGGATGATGTGGAATCTATATGGGTAGAGCTGCAGAATACCAAAGGGCAAAAGACGTTAGTGGATGTTGTGTACAGACCTCCAAACAGTAGTAGTGATGTTGGGGAGAGCATCAAACATGAAATTAGGGGTGCGTGCAATAAAGGTGCAGCAGTTATAATGGGTGACTTTAACATGCACATAGATTGGGTTAACCAAACTGGAAGCAATACGGTGGAGGAGGATTTCCTGGAGTGCATAAGGGATGGTTTTTTAGACCAATATGTCGAGGAACCAACTAGGGGGGAGGCCATCTTAGACTGGGTGTTGTGTAATGAGAGAGGATTAATTAGCAATCTCGTTGTGCGAGGCCCCTTGGGGAAGAGTGACCATAATATGGTGGAATTCTGCATTAGGATGGAGAATGAAACAGTTAATTCAGAGACCATGGTCCAGAACTTAAAGAAGGGTAACTTTGAAGGTATGAGGAGTGAATTGGCTAGGATAGATTGGCGAATGATACTAAAGGGGTTGACTGTGGATGGGCATGGCAGACATTTAGAGACCGCATGGATGAACTACAACAATTGTACATTCCTGTCTGGCGTAAAAATAAAAAAAGAGAAGGTGGCTCAACCGTGGCTATCAAGGGAAATCAGGGATAGCATTAAAGCCAAGGAAGTGGCATACAAATTGGCCAGAAATAGCAGCGAACCCGGGGACTGGGAGAAATTTAGAACTCAGCAGAGGAGGACAAAGGGTTTGATTAGGGCAGGGAAAATGGAGTACGAGAAGAAGCTTGCAGGGAACATTAAGACGGATTGCAAAAGTTTCTACAGATATGTAAAGAGAAAAAGGTTAGTAAAGACAAACGTAGGTCCCCTGCAGTCAGAATCAGGGGAAGTCATAACGGGGAACAAAGAAATGGCGGACCAATTGAACAAGTACTTTGGTTCGGTATTCACTGAGGAGGACACAAACAATCTTCCGGATATAAAAGGGTTCGGAGGGTCTAGTAAGGAGGAGGAACTGAGGGAAATCCTTATTAGTCGGGAAATTGTGTTGGGGAAATTGATGGGATTGAAGGCCGATAAATCCCCAGGGCCTGATGGACTGCATCCCAGAGTACTTAAGGAGGTGGCCTTGGAAATAGTGGATGCAATAACAGTCATTTTCCAACATTCCATTGACTCTGGATCAGTTCCGATGGAGTGGAGGGTAGCCAATGTAACCCCACTTTTTAAAAAAGGAGGGAGAGAGAAAACAGGGAATTATAGACCGGTCAGCCTGATATCGGTAGTGGGTAAAATGATGGAATCAATTATTAAGGATGTCATAGCAGTGCATTTGGAAAGAGGTAATATGATAGGTCCAAGTCAGCATGGATTTGTGAAAGGGAAATCATGCTTGACAAATCTTCTGGAATTTTTTGAGGATGTTTCCAGTAGAGTGGACAAGGGAGAACCAGTTGATGTGGTATATTTGGACTTTCAGAAGGCTTTCGACAAGGTCCCACACAAGAGATTAATGTGCAAAGTTAAAGCACATGGGATTGGGGGTAGTGTACTGACATGGATTGAGAACTGGTTGTCAGACAGGAAGCAAAGAGTAGGAGTAAATGGGGACTTTTCAGAATGGCAGGCAGTGACTAGTGGGGTACCGCAAGGTTCTGTGCTGGGGCCCCAGCTGTTTACACTGTACATTAATGATTTAGACGAGGGGATTAAATGTAGTATCTCCAAATTTGCGGATGACACTAAGTTGGGTGGCAGTGTGAGCTGCGAGGAGGATGCTATGAGGCTGCAGAGCGACTTGGATAGGTTAGGTGAGTGGGCAAATGCATGGCAGATGAAGTATAATGTGGATAAATGTGAGGTTATCCACTTTGGTGGTAAAAACAGAGAGACAGACTATTATCTGAATGGTGACAGATTAGGAAAAGGGGAGGTGCAAAGAGACCTGGGTGTCATGGTACATCAGTCACTGAAGGTTGGCATGCAGGTACAGCAGGTGGTTAAGAAAGCAAATGGCATGTTGCCCTTCATAGCGAGGGGATTTGAGTACAGGGGCAGGGAGGTGTTGCTACAATTGTACAGGGCCTTGGTGAGGCCACACCTGGAGTTTTGGTCTCCTAACCTGAGGAAGGACATTCTTGCTATTGAGGGAGTGCAGCGAAGGTTCACCAGACTGATTCCCGGGATGGCGGGACTGACCTATCAAGAAAGACTGGATCAACTGGGCTTGTAGTCACTGGAGTTCAGAAGAATGAGAGGGGACCTCATAGAAACGTTTAAAATTCTGACGGGGTTAGACAGGTTAGATGCAGGAAGAATGTTCCCAATGTTGGGGAAGTCCAGAACCAGGGGACACAGTCTAAGGATAAGGGGGAAGCCATTTAGGACCGAGATGAGGAGGAATTTCTTCACCCAGAGAGTGGTGAACCTGTGGAATTCTCTACCACAGAAAGTTGTTGAGGCCAATTCACTAAATATATTCAAAAAGGAGTTAGATGAAGTCCTTACTACTAGAGGAATCAAGGGGTATGGTGAGAAAGCAGGAATGGGGTACTGAAGAGGCATATAAATAGGCCAGAAAAAGCAGCAAACCTGAGGACTGGGAGAATTTTATAATTCAGCAGAGGAGGACAAAGGGTTTAATTAGGAGGGGGAAAATAACGTATGAGACGAAGCTTGCTGGAAACATAAAAACTGACTGGAAAAGCTTCTATATATATGTGAAGAGAAAAAGATTAGTGAAGACAAACTTAGGTCCCTTGCAGTCAGATTCAGGTGAATTTATAATGGGGAACAAAGAAATGACAGACGAGTTGAAGAAATACTTTGGTTCTGTCTTCACGGAGGAAGACACAAATAATCTTCCGGAAATACTAGGGGACCGAGGGTCCAATGGGAAGGAGGAACTGAAGGAAATCCTTATTAGGCGGGAAATTGTGTTAAGGAAATTGATGGAATTGAAAGCCGATAAATCCCCGGGGCCTGATAGTCTGCATCCCAGAGTACTTAAGGAAGTGGCCCTAGAAATAGTGGATGCATTGGTGATCATTTTCCAACAGTCTATCGACTCTGGATTAGTTCCTATGGACTGGAGGGTAGCTAATGTAACACCACTTTTTAAGAAAGGAGGGAGAGAGAAAATGGATAATTATTGACCGGTTAACCTGACATCAGTAGTGGGGAAAATGTTGGAATCAATTATTAAAGATGAAATAGCAGTGCATTTGGAAAGCAGTGACAGGATCGGTCCAAGTCAGCATGGATTTATGAAAGGGAAATCATGCTTGACAAATCTTCTACAATTTTTTGAGGAAGTAACTTGTAGAGTGGACAAGGGAGAACCAGTGGATGTGGTGTATTTAGACTTTCAAAAGGCTTTTGACAAGGTCCCACACAAGAGATTGGTGTGCAAAATTAAGGCACATGGTATTGGGGGTAATGTACTGACATGGATAAAGAACTGGTTGGCAGACAGGAAGCAGTGAGTCGGGATAAACAGGTCCTTTTCAGAATGGCAGGCAGTGACTAGTAGGGTGCCGCAGGGCTCAGTGCTGGGACCCCAGCTATTTACAATATACATCAATGATTTAGATGAAGTAATTGAGTGTAATATCTCCAAGTTAGCAGATGACACTAAACTGGGTGGCGGTGTGAGCTGTGAGGAGGACGCTAAGAGGCTACAGGGTGACTTGGACAGGTTTGGTGAGTGGGCAAACGCATGGCAGATGCAGTATAATGTGGATAAATGTGAGGTTATCCACTTTGGAGGCAAAAACACGAAGGCAGAATATTTTCTGAATGGCGGAAGATTAGGAAAAGGGGAGGTGCAACGAGACCTGGGTGTCATGGTACATCAGTCATTGAAAGTTGGCATGCAGGTACAGCAGGTGGTGAAGGCGGCAAATGGTATGTTGGCCTTCATAGCTAGACGATTTGCGTATAGGAGCAGCGAGGTCTTACTGCAGTTGTATAAGGCCTTAGTGAGGCCTCACCTGGAATATTGTGTTCAGTTTTGGTTTCCTAATCTGAGGAAGGATGTTCTTGCTATTGAGGGAGTGCAGCGAAGGTTCACCAGACTGATTCCCGGGATGGCAGGACTGACATATGAGGAGAGACTGGATCAACTGGGCCTGTATTGATGTGGAGTTTAGAAGGATGAGAGGGGATCTCATCGAAACTTATAAAATTCTGACGGGACTGGACAGGTTAGATGCAGGAAGAATGTCCCCAATATTGGGGAAGTCCAGAACCAGGGGACATAGTCTAAGGATAAGGAATAAGCCATTTAGGACTGAGATGAGGAGAAACTTCTTCACTCAGAGAGTTGTTAACCTGCGGAGTTCCCTACCGCAGAAAGTTGTTGATGCCAGTTCATTGGATATATTCAAGAGGGAGTTGGATGTGGCCCTTACGGCTAAAGGGATCAAGGGGTATGGAGAGAAAGCTGGAAAGTGGTACTGAGGTGAATGATCAGCCATGATCTTATTGAATGGTGGTGCAGGCGCGAAGGACCGAAGGGCCTGCTCCTGCATCTATTTCCTATGTTTCTATGTTTCTCACAATACTCCAACGTTCCCTATAAGCTGTACAGTCGCAATCTGCCCGGGACTGGCTTTTGCAATGTTAAAGACTGCGAATGAGTCATACAGCCCCTTAAAGGGACGCGCAATCCCAAAAACTTACAGGGAAAATTGTTCCAGGTGTGGGCTAACCAGGGCTTTGTATTTCTGCAGAATAACTTCTAACCCCTTGTATTCTAGTCGTCTAGATATAAAGGCCTCTTAGATTATTTTTTTTACATGTCTATGACATTTTATTAATCCATCTACATGGACCCCAAGTCTCTTTGGACCACCACTGTTTCTAGCACATCAGTTTGGGTTTCAACTTTCGGCATGAGATCATAATTGGAGTTAGTCTTATAATCCTTGGAATTCACACCAGCTGCAGTATAACTATGTCCAGTGCAAAGCTAACTTCTTAAACATTTAACTTCAAAAGATAAATAAGTTCTCAGTCCAACCTTTGCACGTTTGATATGTTTGAAAAATTAAATTTTAGGTTTCCTTGTGAGCCAGGAGGAGCAGGAGTGCTCCTCTAGGCCTCACAAGGAAGCCTTGGGCCTTCTTTGCCTTAGGCTCCCCTCCCGCTCCCAGATCGAGGCCAGAAAACCTCCCTCCAGAGCCCACCTCCCCCACCCTACACCAAATGATGGCCTTGAACGGTTCCCATGGGTCCCTGGCTGCAATCTCCCGCAGCCGCTCGCCAGCTAGACCGGCTTTGGGCAAGACTCTGGGAAAATGTATTCAAATGAGGCTGGGCTGTTAAGCCTCCGGACTCACTAGGTTCATCATCCATTTCGGGGATCACGCGCTCCGCTCCCACTTTAGAATCGGGGCCCTAGTGTTTGCCCAGTGCTGCCCTGAGATATTTGTTGTTACCAGTAGTTATACCTACTACAGGTATTAGTGTTTGTCCTCCGAGGATTTTTGCACCAAATTTACACTCCTAACAACAGAAATATTCCCTAGAGTTTTGAAGAATGAGAGGTGATCTCATTGAAACATATAAATTCCTTAAAGAGCGGGAGAAGGTTAGATACTGGGAGGATATTTCCCCTTGCTGGGGTGTCTTGAACTAGGGGTCATAGTCTCAGAATAAGGGGATGGTCATTTAGGACTGCGATGAGGTGAAATTTCTTCACTCAAAGGGTTATGAATCTTTGGAATTCTCTACCTCAGAGAGCTGTAAATGCTCAGGCGTTGAGTATGTTTAAGACTGAAATCTCTAGATTTTTGGAGACTAAGGGAACCACGGGATATGGGGATAGTGCGGGAAGATAGAGTTGAGGTAGAGGATCAGCCATGATCTTATTGAATGGCGGAGCAGTCTCGACAGGTTGAATGGCCTACTCCTGCTCCTAATTCTTATGTTCTTAAATACTGCATAAAAATTCCAGGACAATGCCATTGAATCCTCCTAAACTGCTCCAACTTTTTCATTTCTGCAAGACCTACCCAAACTTGTAGCTGGCAGTAAGTTAACATTGTGCTGACTTGTTATGGCTACACCTAAAGAACTTTTAATAGGACATAAACCCAGTGGATCCAATCTAAGACCCACATCCTGCACCCCACCCCACCCCCCACCAGATCCGTTGGCTTATGCCCTGCCAAATCATCAGAATATGGAGGTTTTTGCAACTGCGCAAATAACTGAGATAAATAAAGAAGGCTTTTGTCTCATTATGGGCTCAAGTTTCAGCCTGAGTTGCTCCTATTTTTTTGGAGCAACTAGTTTAGAATGGAGCATCTTAGAAATTGCAATTCTCTGCATTTCGTTTGCTCCAGTTCTAGTGAGTTCGAAGTTTCATTTTATAACAGATTTTTTTTTCAAAAGGGGGCATGTCCAGCCACTTACACTGTTTTGCAAGTTTAGACAGTAAAAATTTACTACAAACTAACTTAGAATGGAGTAAGTGTAGATTTTTGTACGCTCAGAAAAACCTTGCTTACACTTATAAATCAGGCGTAGGGAACGAGAGATGGGGGGGAGGGGAGTTTACAAAGATTAAACACTTCATTTTTACAAATAAAGAGCCATCATCAATAATAAATTATAAATAAATCAATAAATCAACCAATAAATCAATAAAAAAATAAAAATAAAAAAAATCAATGAATAAAAAATTATGTTTCTACTCACCAACTGCAGCACCGGGAGCCCTCCAACAGCGTGCTGGGACGGGGGCCCTCCAGTGTCTCTCTCTCTGACTCTGTCAGTGTCTCTCTCTGTCAGTGTCTCTTTGTGTTTCTGACAGCAAGGGGTGGGGGGAGGAAGGAGGGGGAGGGGGGAGAGGAGGGAGGGAGAAGAGGGAGGGAGAGGAGGGGCTAATGTGGGGAACAGGGGTAGGGGGGGGAGAGAGGGGTGAGGGGGGGGAAGAGTAGGAGGGGGAAAGAGGAGGAGGGGGAAAGAGGAGGAGGGGGGAATGAGGAGGGGGGAATGAGGAGGGGGGAATGAGGAGGGGGGAATGAGGAGGGGGGAATGAGGAGGGGGGAAAGAGGAGGGGGGAAAGAGGAGGGGGGGAAGAGGAGGGGGGGAAGAGGAGGGGGGGAAGAGGAGGGGGGGGGAAGAGGAGGGGGGGAAGAGGAGGGGGGGAAGAGGAGGGGGGGAAGAGGAGGGGGGGAAGAGGAGGGGGGGAAGAGGAGGGCGGAAAGAGGGGGGGAAGAGGGGGGGAAGAGGAGGGGGGGGAAGAGGAAGGGGGGGAAGAGGAGGGGGGGGAAGAGGAGGGGGGGAAGAGGAGGGGGGGAAGAGGAGGGGGGGGAAGAGGAGGGGGGGGAAGAGGAGGGGGGGAAGAGGAGGGGGGGAAGAGGAGGGAGAGAAGAGGGGGGAAGAGACCTGAAGGTGGCGGGGGAGGGGGGGGAAGCCGGAGCGGGACTTGAACAGGGGGGGGGGGGGGGCGGGGGAGCCGGACCTGAAGCTCTGAAGCTGAAGAGGAGGGAGGCCAGAGTCCGATCTTCGCCGCCCCAGTGAGCCCATTTGGCCAGGGCTAGGGGCGGCGTGCTTCGGGCCAGTCCTACACAGCCTCTGGGGCCTGGAGCTACTACACATGCGCGTACATTCTAGCGCGCATGTGCAGAGGTCTCGGCACTGTTTTCAGCGCCGGGAGCTGGCTCCGCCCCCGTCCCCTTGTGCTGCACCGTGCGAAGCACAAAGATGTCCTGAAGAAGTTTTCGCCGCCCTTTTTCATCCAGAAAGTCGCGCACCTTATCGAGATGCGCCGTTTTTCCAGAGGGCGGAAACTTGGGCCCACTATTCCTGTGAAGCAGCTTGGGATGTTTCACTACATATAAATAAAGCCTGTTGTTGTTATAGTGCAAATAATTGGGACTGTGAAGTTTTGGAATGAGAACAAGATTATTGGCAAATTTGTCAAGCAGCAGATAAAAAGTATTACAAATATTATATTTGTGAGGCCTGTATCTTTCAGTATCAGTAAGAATTTAACTTCGAGTCAATCATGTGATGTATTGCTTCAGTAAATTTGCATTGATGGGTGAACTGCTGTTGTGTTTTAACTGAAGATGGCAAAAATCGAACCAGGTCCTGGACCACCCTGAGCAGTGCCGTATATCCGCTAATAAATAGATAATTTGGTGAGTTTTCAGGTGCGAGATGCAGGGCTAATAATTTGAAGCATACCTCCTTATTAATTGGATTTGTGATTATTTCTCTCATGCCCCATTTCAAATGTTTGCAGGATTTGTCAACTCTGTGCATGGAACAGTTGACAGGTGAAGGGCACAGGGAAATGGCTTTTCACACCCTTTCGACAACTCATGATAAAATCTGTCAGATACAAGAGGCAGCTTCTTGCGTAACCGACTCGGCTTTTAGCATTAGAGCCAAAAGAAATAAAGAAAGAAATATTTGTAATTATACAGGTTTCGCGATCTCAGGATGTCCCAAAGCGCTTTACAGCCAATGAAGTACTTATTAAGTGAAGTAACTGTTGTAATGTAGGAAACGTGGGAGCCAATTTGCGCAATGCAAGCTCTCACAAACGGCAATGTGATGATGACCAGATAATCATTTTTTGTTATCACGATTGAGGGATAAATAGTGTCCAGGATATTGGCCCTGCTCTTCTTCAAAATAGTGCCATGAGATCTTTTACGTCCACCTGAGAGAGCAGATGGTGCCTCGGTTTCAAGTCAGTCTTGCCTAAGAGTCAGAAGTTCGAGTCCTCTAAAGACTTGAGTACACAAGCTAGGATGACACTTCAGTGCAGCACTAAGAGAATACTGCTTTATCAAACCCAAGAACCATAGGGTCAATTTGAAACGTAGGCAATGAAAGATTTATAGACACTTCGGATCTGTACAACTATGCACAAGTTACAGTGAGTTACTAACTTGGTAAATTGTATGAGCAATGACTGGCAAGCTTAGACATTTTTTTGCTATTTATTACAATCCTGGAGGCTGAAATTCAGTGTCCCAGGAGGGACCATTACCGCAGGTCCTCGGCGGCCAATCGGCAAAATTGATTGGCCGACACGTTCTGCTCTATTGGCACCCCCCCCCCCCCCCCACCGAAGTATATTCAGTGCGGGGGGTTTTTCAGTGGTGAGCACTTCCGCCGGAATCGGCCAATTGAAGCCGGGGTAAAGGAATTTCGGCCGTGGTGATGTCAGCAGGGTGCGCACCGCTACTACGTGTCCATGCCACCCATATTCAGGTTCAAAAAGTGAAGGTTTTTTTGAGCAGTGCCCCCGCCAGCTTTTTGGGTATGTACACTCTGCCGTGATACTCGATATCGCTGGAGGACATCGGAGGATTCCTGTGACCGGGGGTATTTTTGCTCAAAGGTTTTGCTCTTTGTTTTCTGTTTTGATTTAACCTGCTGAGTGCTGTTGATAGTTTGTAAGAATTTTGTGGATTTTCAGCTCTCAGCCTATAGGCCTCATTCTGTGCTCCAGAGGCCTAGTTATCAGGGTGCAGCCTTGGAGCACAATGGGATCAGTGTTGGCAGGGGAATGCCTGGTACACCTTGTAAGACACAGGGCGGCACGCAGGAGAAGGCGGCGTTCACAGCATCGGGCAGAGAGACAGCGGAAAAGGGAAGCAGTAGCCATGCCTGTCCAACATCCAGAAGGGCCTGCAGATGTGTGCAGACCTGCACGTCAAGAGGGTGTTCAGGGGGGAGATGGCATCAGGAGGAGTGCCAGGCACATTGACCCCCCTCACCACATACTGGACCAGGAGCCTTGCCAGCAACAGCCTGCAGAGGTGCGCGACCATGAGGAGGACCAGAGAGATGGCCATCATCCAGCTGCCATGGGAGGTGGCCAACACAGAGGTGGGGGAAAGAGGTCCTACCCTCAAAGGGTCTATAGATCTCAGTTTTCCTTCATCCAGCTCAGTGATAAGCTATGTCTGCGAAGGCTGAGATTCAGAAAGGAGTTACTGAGGGAGCTCTGCAATGTGTTGTGGGAAGATCTCGAGCCTCGCTCATGGCTCAGGATCGCCCTGACCTTTGAGACCAAGGTCACCATCGCTTTGAACTTCTATGCGATGGGGTCTTTCCAGTCTGCCACTGCAGACATTGGCAACATCTCTTAATTCTCTGCACATCGCTCCATTCAGCAGGTTACCGATGCACTGTAGAGGAGAAGAATGGAGTACATCTAATTTCCGATGACGAGGGACAAGCAGGTGGAGCAACAAGCCAGATTTGCCCGCATTGCAGAGTTCCCGAGGGTGCAGGATGCGATCAATTGCATACACGTTGGGCTGAGGACGCCACAACACCACCCGAGGTCTTTGTCAACCGTAATGGGTTCCACTCACTCAATGTGCAGCTCGTGTGTGACCATCAACGTCGGATCCTGGCAGTTGATGCGAGGTACCCAGGCAGCAGCCATGATTCTTTCATTCTGCGCCAGACCAGTGTGCCCACCCTCTTCACTGGCCCAAATCAGGATTGTGGTTGGCTACTTGGCGACAAGGGATATCCCCTGTCCACTTGGCTGCTCACTCCACTGCGGAACCCCAGGACAGCGGCAGAGCATGTGTACAACGCTCATTCTGGCACCAGGTGCATAGAAACATAGAAAATAGGTGCAGGAGTAGGCCATTCGGCCCTTTGAGTCTTCAATAAGATCATGGCTGATCATTCACCTCAGTACCCCTTTCCTGCTTTCTCTCCATACCCCTTGATCCCTTTAGCTGTAAGGGCCATATCTAACTCCCTCTTGAATATATCCAATGAACTGGCATCAACAACTCTCTGTGGTAGGGAATTCCACAGGTTAACAACTCTCTGAGTGAAGACGTTTCTCCTCATCTCAGTCCTAAATGGCTTACCCCTTATCCTTAGACTGTGACCCCTGGTTCTGGACATCCCCAACATCGGGAACATTCTTCCTGCATCTAACCTGTCCAGTCCCATCAGAATTTTATATGTTTCGATGAGCTCCCCTCTCATTCTTCTAAACTCCAGTGAATACAGGCCCAGTCGATCCAGTCTCTCCTCATATGTCAGTCCTGCCATCCCGGGAATCAGTCTGGTGAACCTTCGCTGCACTCCCTCAATAGCAAGAACATCCTTCCTCAGATTAGGAGACCAAAACTGAACACAATGGGTCTGGGAAGGCTGCTGTGGTTGTTGTGTGGGAGCTACAGATGTCCTTGTTGGGTGCCCTTGAACACCTTCTGGCCTGGAAGGGCTGGGTGAAGACTGGCCAGCAACCCCCTGGGAGGGTGTAGTCTGGCGTGGCTCGGGTGAGGCTATGCGTGAAGACACTGGCAGAGTGGCAGGTCTGGGGCCAGGAATATTGTGATCCTGAGAGAGCACATCATCAGAATCCTGGTCCGAGGAGCCCGAGTCACTCACTGGGGGCGACACATTACCACCACCACGCTGAGGGAGGTCAGGTCGGTGGTGTGGCGCAACATCGGAAGGTCCCCCACGGTGGACCCAGCTGCGAACGCAACACTGAGGTGTCGGGTGGCATCGAGCTGAGACTGCATGAGAGCAGCCAGAGTCTCAAAGCCAGCAGACGTGGAGGCAGTCTGACGCTCCATGGCAGCAATAAGATGCTCCGTGGCCTGTTGCCCAGAGTGCATAAGAGCATTCTGAGCTTTCAGGGCCGCTGCCATCCTCTCCAATCCAGCACCGATTGTGCTCATTCCCTCGCGCCTGTGCTGAAATGGCAGCTGGCACATCACCTGCAGGTTGCGGCATCACAGCTGGATCGTACGGTCACTCTGGGAGTCCACCATCGCCTGCACACTGGCAATGACGGGCTCCATGGTGCGCGCAGAGCTGTCGACTATGTGGGAGGTAGACGCCTCCATACTCCTGACCACTTTCGACAGCCTCCCTGGCACCCTTGTCAGTGCCCCCAACATTTGGGAATGCATGGCCTCCACCCTTCATTCGTATGCTGCTACATCGATGGCTTCATCCGAGTCCTCGGCGGCAGAACTCCGTTGCGGACTCGCTCCCTGGAGAGATGGCACATGAGGTTGCCTAGCCCCGTCACCATGGTGCAGCCTGCTAGGCCCCGGTGCAACACCCAGTGCAGACCCCTGTACTACCTCAACTACAGCAGACCGCGCACTCCCAGTATCTGAGCTAGCGCGTGTGGGTGGAAGCAGTGACGTGTTGTTGCCAGTAGTGTTCTCCTCTTCCTCCTCAGTGGTATCCCCAAAGGAGAGGGTGCTGTGAATGCTCGCAGCAGGGCTTGAACCCCCAATGTCGTCACTGTGCAGACCTGAGATTTCAGCGCTTATGGCGAGAAGGGTGTGATGCAGGCCTCCAGATGATATGCGACGTCTCTCCTCACTGGCGAGTGTGCTGGGAGTGCTATACATGACCAGTTCACCCACCAGGCTCACAGCCACATGCCTCATCGTGGATCCCCTGAACCCAACTGGCTGGGGTTTTATTGAGTCTTGTGAACATTACATGACTGGCTAAGCCACTCCCAACTCAACAGCTCTACAAACCTGTGGGCATACTCACAGGTGCTTACATTACACCATAGATTTTCATCTTCGCGTGGGCGGTAATCTGACAATGGGATTGTCTGCTTGTTCTAAAACCGGCCTGACTTTCATTCAATGGAATGGCAGGTGATCCATTTTGCCAGATGACCACCCAGCCAGTGAAGATGGAAATTTAATCCTATTTGTGCTGAAGCTAAAAGTATAAGAAAATCCATGCTGAGAAGGCTTTACAGCACATCATGCCTGCTCCATCTATAGTCCACATCCGGTCATTCTATCATGGGCTCCCCTCTCACACCACCTGTTTATCACCTACTTTAAGAAACAACATTTTCCTTCTCTGATCAAAATAAAATGAACATGCAAAGGTTAAAAAGACTTGCATTTATATAATGCCTTTCATGTCCAGCGGACGTCTCAAAGTGCTTTACAGCCAATTAAGTACTTTTGGAGTGTAGTCACTGTTAAGACCACCAAGCCACCCCAGCAGTCATCGGGGCTGACGCATCACGACTATACACTGCCCCCCTGCCCCTCACTCCGCTCGTTCCTTCCTCAGTCATATAAAATCCTGGGAGAAAGAAAAAAAACCTAGGGCCATTAAGGGGGAAAAACACTGGAAAATCTTTCTCTGTCCCCTTGAGGCGATCAAAACCAGTCCAGACGATCACGTAGACCATGTGTTTGTTATCTGTTAATCCATTTACCTTCCAAATGGTGTGATCTCTGTCCCAATCAGGAACCAGTCCAGCTCTCTCTGGAAGGCGTGCAGAGAATCAGCACACACACCAGCCGGCATTGCATTCCAGAGGCTCACTCCTCTCTGGAAAAATATAGGGTCTGTTTTTTTAGGATTCTAAAAATCTTTCTATTTGAAATGTCAGCCTACTGGAGAACAACTTATATCAAGTAAGAAATGTGGTTGGAGCTGAAGTTTCCACAAAATTGGAAATAATGCTATCCTTACAATAAAGGCAGTGCAGAAGGAAGGAAACATAAAACTACACTTCACCCAAACCTCCACCCACAAAGCAATTTTTAATATGTACAAAACTTCAGATTTAAAAAAAAAACTGAATACTGGGCTCAGAACAAAGTCTTTCTTTGTTTTAATTTTCTAGAAAATAAAAATGCTACCTGGATACAATTTATATAAGTTTATAACACTATTTTGTGTAAAACATAAAATCAAGTGCCCCCTTAATTTGGGCTCAAGTTTTGGCTTGAGTTGCTCCTATTTTTTTGGAGCAACTAGTTTAGAATGGAGCATCTTAGAAATTGCAATTCTCGGCATTTAGTTTGCTCCAGTTCTGGTGAGTTAGAATAGTTTCATTTTAGAACAGATTTTTTTTCCAATAGGGGGCGTGTCCAGCCACTTACGCCTGTTTTGCAAGTTTAGACAGCGAAAACTTACTCCAAACTAACTTAGAATGGAGTAAGTGTAGATTTTTGTACGCTCCGAAAAACCTTGCCTAGACTTTAAATCAGGCGTAGGGAACGAGAGATGGGGGGGGAGGGAAGTTTACAAACATTAAACACTTCACTTTTACAAATAAAGAGCCATCATCAATAATAAATGATAAATAAATCAATAAGGCAACCAATAAATCAATCAAAAAAAATAAAAAATAAAAAAAAATAATTAAAAATTAATCAATCAATATAAAATTAAGTTTCTACTCACCTACTGCAGCACCGGGAGCCCTCCAACAGCCTGCTGGGATGGGGTGCCCCAGTGTGCCTCTCTCTCTCTGTCTCTGTCAGTGTCTCTCTGTGTTTCTGACAGCGAGGGGTAGAGGGAGGGGGGGGAGGAGGGGGAGGGAGGGAGAGGAAGGGAGAGGAAGTGGGAAGGAGGGAGGGGGAGAGGAGGGGGGAGGAGGGAGGGGGGAGAGGAGGGGGGAAAGGAGGGGGGAGGAGGGAGGGGGGAGAGGAGGGGGGAAAGGAGGAGGGAGGAGGGGAAAGGGCTGAACGGGAGGTGGGGGTGGGGGGGGAGGCTGAACGGGTCCTGTGGACAACTTGGAAGCCGGGCCACCGCGGAGGACTTTGGGTGGGGCCCACCCCCAGTGATATGCCAGGCGGGTGGCCCCGCCGACGTCGTGGAGGGGGGAGGGAGGAGGGGAAAGGGCTGAACGGGGTGGGGCGGGTGGGGGAGGCTGAATGGGAGGGAGGGGGGGGGAGCTGAATGGGAGGGAGTGGAGCTGAACGGGAGGGAGGGAAGCGGGGGGAGCTGAACGGGAGGGAGGGAGGGGGGGGAGCTGAATGGGAGGGAGTGGAGCTGAACGGGAGGGAGGGAAGCGGGGGGAGCTGAACGGGAGGGAAGCCCGAGTCCCGATCTTCAATGCCCGGTGAGCCCATTCGGCCAGGGCTAGGAATGGCGTTCTTCAGGCCCCTCCCACACAGCCTGCACAGATTTGGGATGCGAGGAGCTACTGCACATGCGCGCACATTCTAGTGCGCATGTGCAGAGGTCCCGGCACTGTTTTCAGCACCAGCACCTGGCTCCGCCCTCCACGCGTTCTGCTATGCTGTGCCAAGGGTCTGGATCAACCGGACTGCGGGGAGAATACAAGGTAAATAATAGCCGCCGTTTCTGTTCTAAAAAGTCGGCGCACCACATGGAGGTGCGTCGTTCTAACTCTGGGGGCAAACTTGGGCCCATTAAAGGGGCACTAAAACTGACAAATTAACAAATGAAACTTTTAATTGCATTAACAGCTGCTCTCAATTGTTTCCATTTGTAGCAATTCCATTGCTCTGTCCAGAGAGTGTGGAACTCGCTACCACCATGAGTAGTTGAGGCGAATAGCACAGATGCATTTAAGGGGAAGCTAGATAAACATATGAGGGAGAAAGGAATAGGATACGTTGATGAGGTTAGATGAAGGGTGGGAAAGCTCCCGTGAAACATACTGGCATGGATCTGTTAGGCCGGATGGCCTGTTTCTGTAAATACTAAATAACTATGTAATATCTTTGAATAGAAAAATGGAGGACTTCAGCACCAAGAGAATTACTTCACCTTCTCAACAGGATGCCCCTCCAAATTGGTTCAAATTCAAGTTCCCTACAGTTGGTGAAGACTAGTACCCTCACAGTCCACTCTTCTGCTCCTGTTGAAAATTACCTGTCAGCTACGCTGATATATCACATTGAAAAATTCGACCCAAGGCTGCAGTTTACCAGCTTCGTTATAGCTTGGCTCACTCTGTAGCACTCTTGGCTCAGAGTCAGAAGTTCGTTTCCACTGAGTACACCAGCTGGGATGACACTTCTGTGCAGCACTAAGAGGTGGCGTTTTTCGGCTGAGACATTGGTGCTGAAATTCCGATGTCACGGGTCATTACGAAGTTTCTACGGACCCGGGAAGGCCTCGGAAAAGCCGGTTTTCAGCGCGCAATGTGCATGCGCTGAAAACCGGCTTTTCCAATCTGTCAAGTTTCTGGCTTGATTTCCGATATTTACGCATATCTTGCCCAGCAAACGTCCTCAAAAATCTTGCGCCTGAAAAAGCAGGTGTATAGCGTATTTTTAAAGGCGCAAGTGTTTAAAAATACACAAAAACATTTTAAAATAAAGTTATAAAAACACATTTTATTGTTTAAAAACCCTCCCCACAATGGTGAGTTTATTTTAAGGCATAATTAAAAAAACTTTTCGAAACGTCGGAAAAATATATTTTTTTTATAAGAACTTTAATTTATGAATCTTAAATATGTAGTGTATTTTTCTATTTTTATTAGTGTTTTGTGTATTTGGGGGGTTTCTCATTCATAATAATGGGAACCTTACGGAGTTCCCATTATTATGAATGAGAAAATACTGTATCTTGATTGGCTGCCCATAGCCATGTGACTCCAGCTCCAGGCCTGCGCACATCCAGACATGCACGCGCTCCGATGCATCGGAGTGAAGGCCTCAGGGTCGGAAGTTCATGCGGGCGCAGCAAGAACAAGTAGGTGCGCATCTTTTTTTAACTTTTTCAGTTGTTTGCCTGCGGGAAGACCTCGATCGGAATTTCAGGCCAAATAATCCACAGTCTTGTGAGCCACCTCAGGTGAAAACGCAAAAGGTATGATGACACTAGTTGAAGAGCAGAGGGGTTATACTCTTCCCTGAACGAACACCACCAAAAACAGATTAACTGGTCACTCACTCATTTCTTGGTTTTGGTACATTGCTGAGCAAATTGGCGACCACATCTGCCTACATTACAACGGTGACTGTCCTTCAAAAGTAAACCACTGGTTGCCAAGCACTTTGAGATGTCCCAAGGATGTGATCGGGTGCTATATAAATCCAAGTTAATTCTTCCTTTATTATTGATCAGTTTGGCTGCAAAACTACAGTTTAAAATATGTTTTTTTCTCCACAGACAACTGGTATCCAATGACCTAACAAAAAATCTCAAATGACATTTCTCGGTCTGAACAATCTCATCTTTGCATTGGTATAAATCTATAAATATGTCACAGGCAAGAACTAAGTAATTTTATCTCGTAGGATACAAGTTCATAGGTCTCTTAGAGATGGAATTTAGACACTGCTCCTTCATCTGCAAGGACTTCCTGCAAATACATTTCAGATTACATGGCTCAACCTATGGAATCTATTCAAGGGTGAGTCATTTGTTGGTGATAAGGTTTTAACAGATGAGTGATATAGTGCAGAGGATTCTCACCGTGGCAATTTATCCTGCTGCACCTGGGATTACACAGTCATGCAGAGTGCAAGCCATTAATTATCAAAACAGCTTATCAGCAGTTAATGTGAGAAGAAAAACTGACTGCTGGAAATCTGAAAGAAAACACGAAAGTGCTGGAAATGCATAGCAACCTGTGCGTGTGAAATGTCAACGCTATCGGGGTAATCTTTCATCAGATGAGAAGCAGATCAACTCGTATATTTTCATCTTTCCTGATTATGTTTAATATAAGTAAAATGATGCCATGTGGTACGAGCTCATGACCAAATTCCTCTTTGCACTATTTCAGATGATGCATTGAAAGCGTTTGTACAAGATCAACCGCGGTGCAATTTCAGGCCCAATGGATTTAAAATCAATAATAACAACACTATAGAAAGTGTTGTTGCAAGAATTTCTGAATGCTGTTGTCATTTTTATTCTTTGCTTTGTGATGTGCTTAGGGTGGTAACAAGGTTTTAGACTGCAGAAGACCTGCTCCCTATCAGCTATACTAAAAATAATCCCACAGAGTTACAATGGGCTAGGATTTGCTGGAGCAGGGCATCTCACATAGAAACATAGGGCCCAAGTTTCCACATGATAAAAAACGGGCGCCCCTTGGAGCTAGGTGCCCGTTTTCGCGGCTAAAACGGCACCGGAAAAAAAACGAGCGATTCTGGAGCGCTTTGCAGCTCCTTGTCTGCTTGGCGCGGCGCCCAGGGGGGCGGAGCCTACACTCGCGCCGATTTTGTAAGTGGGAGGGGGCGGGTACTATTTAAATTAGTTTTTTTCCTGCCGGCAACGCTGCACATGCGCGTTGGAGCGTTCGCGCATGCTCAGTGTGAAAAAAACATTGGCACTCGGCCATTTTTGTAGTTCTTTGTAGTTCTTTGTAGCTGTTTAGTTTTTGAACATTTTTTCATAAAAGTACATTGCCATCAGCACAGAGGCTTCTTGTAGCAGTGAGAAGGGTGCAGGAAGCCTCAGAAAGTTGAGGCAGCCGTTTCCCGACGACCTCCCCTTTTTGCCGTCGGGAAATGGCTCCTCAATTTCTGAGGCTTCCTGCAGCCTTCTCTCTTTCCCGCCAGCCGTCTGGAACGGCTCCATTCCCTTCCCCCACCCCCCGCGTTCGGTCGTCTCCCTCCCTCCCCCTCCCCGCGTTCGGTCGGCTCCCTCCCTCCCCCTCCCCGCGTTCGGTAGGCTCCCTCCCTCCCGCGTTCGGTCGGCTCCCTTCCCTCCTTTCCCTCACCGCCCCCCCCCGCCCACCGCGTTCGGGCTCCCTCTCTGGCTCCCTCCCTCCCGCCCTCCCGCATTCGGTCGGCTCCCTCCCCCGCGTTCGGTCGGCTCCCTCCCTCCCGCCCGCGTTCGGTCGTCTCTCTCCCTCCCGCGATCGTTGGCTCCCTTCCCTCCCCCCGCCCCGCCCCGCGTTGGTCAGCTCCCTTCCCTTCCCTCTCCCCCCACCCCCCGCGTTCGTCGGCTCCCTTCCCTCTCCCCCCACCCCCCGCGTTCGTCGGCTCCCTTCCCTTCCCTCCCCCCCCCCCCCACGTTCGTCGGTTCCCTCCTCCCCCCGCCCGCCCGCGTTCGGTCGGCTCCCTCCTCCTCCTCCCCCACCCCCCCCCCCCCCCCGGCCCGCGTTCGGTCGGCTCCCTCCTCCCCCCCCCCGGGCCCGCGTTCGGTCGGCTCCCTCCTCCTCCCCCACCGGCCCGCGTTCAGTCGGCTCCCTCCTCCTCCGCCCCCCCCCCACCGGCCCGCGTTCGGTCGGCTCCCTCCTCCCCCCCCCCGGGCCCGCGTTCGGTCGGCTCCCTCCTCCTCCCCCACCGGCCCGCGTTCAGTCGGCTCCCTCCTCCTCCGCCCCCCCCCCACCGGCCCGCGTTCGGTCAGCTCCCTCCTCCCCCCCCCCGCCCGCCCGCGTTCGGTCGGCTCCCTCCTCCCCCGCCCGCCCGCCCGCCCGCCCGTGTTCGGTCGGCTCCCTCCTCCTCCTCCCCACCACCCTTTTGAAGAAAAAATTCTGTTCCAAAGTAGAACTGTTCTACCTGACTAGAACGGCAGAAAAAATAATGTGGAGAATTGCGAATTCTAAGATAGTCCGTTCTCCACCAGTTGCTCCTAAAAATCAGGCGCAAATCATGTGGAAACTTGGGCCCATAGAAACATAGAAAATAGGTGCAGGAGTAGGCCATTCGGACCCAAGAGCCTGCACCGCCATTCAATGAGTTCATGGCTGAACATGCAACTTCAGTACCCCATTCCTGCTTTCTCGCCATACCCCTTGATCCACCTAGTAGTAAGGACGAAATCTAACTCCTTTTTGAATATATTTAGTGAATTGGCCTCAACAACTTTCTGTGGTAGAGAATTCCGCAGGTTCACCACTCTCTGGGTGAAGAAGTTTCTCCTCATCTCGGTCTTAGACTGTGACCCCTGGTTCTGGACTTCCCCAACATTAATAAGAACATAAGAACAGAAGAATTAGGAACAGGAGTAGGCCATCTAGCCCCTCGAGCCTGCTCCGCCACCAAACAAGATCACGGCTAATGTGGCCGTGGACTCAGCTCCACTTACCTGCCCATTCCCCATAACCCTAAATTCCCTTATTGGTTAAAACTCTATCTATCTGTGATTTGAATATATTCAATGAGCTAGCCTCAACTGCTTCCTTGGGCAGAGAATTCCACAGATTCTCAACCCTCTGGGAGAAGAAATTCCTTTTCAACTCGGTTTTAAATTGGCTCCCCGTATTTTGAGGCTGTGCCCCCTAGTTCTAGTCTCCCCGACCAGTGGAAACAACCTCTCTGCCTCTATCCTGTCTATCCCCTTCATTATTTTAAATGTTTCTATAAGATCACCCCTCATCCTTCTGAACTCCAACGAGTAAAGACCCAGTCTACTCAATCTATCATCATAAGGTAACCCCCTCATCTCCGGAATCAGCCTAGTGAATCGTCTCTGTACCCCTTCCAAAGCTAGTATAGAAACATAAAAACATAGAAAATAGGTGCAGGAGTAGGCCATTCGGCCCTTCTAGCCTGCACCGCCATTCAATGAGTTCATGGCTGAACATGCAACTTCAGTACCCCATTCCTGCTTTCTCACCATACCCCTTCCTTAAGTAAGGTGACCAAAACTGCACGCAGTACTCCAGGTGCGGCCTCACCAATACCCTATACAGTTGCAGCAGCACCTCCCTGCTTTTGTACTCTATCCCTCTCGCAATGAAGGCCAACATTCCATTCGCCTTCCTGATTACCTACTGCCCTGCAAACTAACTTTTTGGGATTCATGCACAAGGACCCCCAGGTCCCTCTGCACTGCAGCATGTTGTAATTTCTCCCCATTCAAATAATATTCCCTTTTATTGTTTTTTTTCCCCAAGGTGGATGACCTCACATTTTCCGACATTGTATTCCATCTGCCAAACCTTAGCCCATTCGCTTAATCGATCTAAATCTCTTTGCAGCTTCTCTGTGTCCTCTGCACAACCCGCTTTCCCACTAATCTTTGTGTCATCTGCAAATTTTGTTACACTACACTCTGTCCCCTCTTCCAGGTCATCTATGTATATTGTAAACAGTTGTGGTCCCAGCACCGATCCCTGTGGCACACCACTAACCACCGATTTCCAACCCGAAAAGTACCCATTTATCCCGACTCTCTGCTTTCTGTTAGCCAGCCAATTCTCGATCCATGCTAATACATTTCCTCTGACTCCGCGTACCTTTATCTTCTGCAGTAACCTTTTGTGTGGCACCTTATCGAATGCCTTTTGGAAATCTAAATACACCACATCCATCGGTATACCTCTATCCACCATGCTCGTTATATCCTCAAAGAATTCCAGTAAATTAGTTACACATGATTTCCCCTTCATGAATTCATGTTGCATCTGCTTGATTGCACTATTCCTATCTAGATGTCCCACTATTTCTTCGTTAATTTTCCCCACTACAGATGTTAAACTAATCGGCCTATAGTTACCTGCCTTTTGTCTGCCCCCTTTTTTAAACAGAGGCGTTACATTAGCTGCTTTCCAATCCGATGGCACCTCCCCAGAGTCCAGAGAATTTTGGTAGATTATAACGAATGCATCTGCTTAACTTCCGCCATCTCTTTTAATACTCTGGGATGCATTTCATCAGGACCAGGGGACTTGTCTACCTCGAGTCCCATTAGCCTGTCCAGCACTACCCCCCTAGTGATAGTGATTGTCTCAAGGTCCTCCCTTCCCAAATTCCCGTGACCAGCAATTTTTGGCGTGGTTTTTGTGTCTTCCACTGTGAAGACCGAAGCAAAATAATTGTTTACGGTCTCAGCCATTTCCACATTTCCCATTATTAAATCCCCTTTCTCATCTTCTAAGGGACCAACATTTACTTTAGTCACTCTTTTCCATTTTATATGTCGGTAAAAGCTTTTACTATCTGTTTTTATGTTTTGCGCAAGTTTACATTCGTAATCTATCTTCCCCTTCTTTATTGCTTTCTTAGTCATTCTTTGTTGTCGTTGAAAATTTTCCCAATCTTCTAGTTTCCCACTAACTTTGGCCACCTTACACGCATTGGTTTTTAATTTGATACTCTCCTTTATTTCCTTGGTTATCCACGGCTGGTTATCGCTTCTCTTACCCCCCTTCTTTTTCACTGGAATATATTTTTGTTGAGCACTATGAAAGAGCTCCTTAAAAGTCCTCCATTGTTCCTCAATTGTGTCACCGTTTAGTCTGTGTTCCCAGTCTACTTTAGCCAACTCTGCCCTCATCCCACTGTAGTCCCCTTTGTTTAAGCATAAAGTGAACAATTACAAACGTGGAGTCTAGTCACGGCACGCCTAGTTAGTTAGACTTTTTCCTGCACCCCTCAGCTCGAAGATTTGTTGCCCTAGAAGTTGCTGGAAGTGCGAGCTGATAAAGGCACCGCGATGGAAACAGGGCACCTGGGATCTTGGTAAACAACAGGACCAACCCTTACCCAATGTGATTTAAGGTTTGAGAAATAAACAGAGGAAAGACTGGGAAGGAGGGTGAATTGGAGTCAAATCAGGTACAGAAAGAGAAATAAAGAGGTGAAAAAAAAGGATTGGATTAAGAGGGAGAGAAAATAGAGACTGAAAGAAAAAGTAAGGAAAAAAAATGTAAAATTAAAAATTTGACATTTCTAAAATCTCCAACATCACGATCTGAAGGAATGAGACTCCACGTTTGTAATTGTTCATTTTTTGGCCAGAGAGGTTGATTGGCTGTCATTAAAAATTATCACGTCGTTGAAAGGGTGCTTAAATTATTCTTTACTAGACTTAACTTTCTGTGGTGAATTTATGGGCAATTAATGTGCAAATGCAGCAACTTCATGAAACACACATTGAAGTGATGCGCGATATGCTGTTTTCATGAAACTAACTGCAGAGCGGCGCAAATCATATACCAAATTGCTGGTCGATTTGCTCATTAAAAACAGCATGTGTCATTCAAATGCTATTATTTTTTCAGCAAATTTTGGCCCAAAGTCATTGCTTAATAAAGATACCTGAGCTGAAGTCAAAGGATCCACATCCCCAAGATGCTCTCCAGATGTAAATTTCCAGCTGCTGTGTCACCAGGCATTGGCCCACTGGTGGGGGAAGGAGGGGAGCAATCAGGTGGGAGATGGAGCGCGATCGGAAAGGGATGGGGGAAGAGATCAGTAGGGGACGAGTCTGTGCTGGCAATGATTTTCAAGACAGCTGTGGAGCTGGGACAAGCATTAAAAGAAATAAAGAAAGAAAGACTTGCATTTACATAGCGCCTTTCATGGCCACAGGATGTCCCAAAGCGATTTACAGCCAATGAAGTACTTTTTGGAGTGTAGTCAGTAATGTCGGAAATGCAGCAGCCAATTTGTACACAGCAAGCTCCCACAAACAGCAATGTGATAATGACCAGATAATCTGTTTTTGTTATGTTGATTGAGGGATAAATATTGGCCAGGACACCGTGGATAACTCCCCTGCTCTTCTTCGAAATAGTGCCATGGGATCTTTTCGGTCCACTTGAGAGAGCAGACGGGTCGTCGGTTTAACATCTCATCCAAAAGATGGCACCTCTGACAGTGCAACACTGCCTCAGCATTGAACTAGAGTGTCAGCCTAGATTTTTGTGCTCAAGTCTCTGGAGTGGGACATGAACCCACAACCTTCTGACTCAGAGGCGAGAATGCTACCCACTGAGCCACAAGTGAAACTGTGCTCCTCATTCATGTAACTTTTAAAAAAAACGTATTTTTTTGGTGGCGGCATCCATCGGTTCCTTTACGGTCTGCTGGTTGGACTGCATGTACACACGATTGTCCTGAACACAGCTGCTTTCAAGGCAACCTAATTTTGGGAAGGGGTCCTGAAACAAATGTTCGGCTCTTCATTTGTAAATGCCACGGTCCTAATACCTGTATCAGGCACGGGCCCTGGATGACTATAATTCAGCCTTTACTAATATGGCTGGGGGAGGGGGAGGCTGTTAAACGGGCGCAGCTTCAAAGTATTTCTAGGTTTATATACCTTGCAAAGACCATTTCCCTAGAGATTATCTCCCCTTCTGCTGCACATGCAGAAATATAATGATGTTACATATTGCTTCTGCTGAGGTTTGATCAGTGGCACCACTGGACAATTGATCAAAATTCCTTGTCGTGTGCCAGTTCAGCCGGAAGCAACGACAAAACTGTTTAAAGGCTGGCCTCATCTCCATTATAATACATTACAGGTTCAACCTCCCTTATCCGGGACTCTCCTATGCGACACCACCCCTCGTCTGGCACCATTCCCGGCCACCGGGTGGCGCATGCGCAGAACTCCGACATGAACAAATTGAAGTCCTTCCTCACCGCCGACTCCTGCAATCGCTGGCCTGACCCCGCGATTCACCGCCCCCTCACCCATGATCTTTCTGCCGCACCCTCAGCCCCAAGCCAGCCAACCCTGATATCCCCTTGCTCAGTACCTGTTCCATCCAATTTAACGTGACCACCCCTCGTCCAGCAAAATCCCTTATCCAGCATAGGCCAGGTCCCTAGGGTGCCGGATAAGAGCGGTTCAACCTGTATTACGTGCACAAGCTGGCCACTTCTCAATCACTGAACGTATGTGCCCTTCAATTTTCAAAAAGTGCTGAAAATGGCTTCTGCAACAAGTAACCGTTTAGATGAGCATTTACAATATTTGCTGACTGCTACAAGAGAAAAGATACAGGCTTAGCATCTTGGTTGCGGATTGCCTGTTTCTCGAATGCACTAAACGGCCTACTATGCTCCCAATATGGCAGACAAGAAATGCGCACATATTTCTGGGCAGGGGTGCCATTCAGGAATGATGTACGGAAACACTTCTTCATACAAAGATTGGTGCAAATCTGGAACTCTCTACCCTAAAAAGCTGTTGAGGCTAGGTCAATTGAAAATTTCAAAACTGAGATTAATAGATGTTTGTTAGACAAGGGATATGGAACCAAGGCGGGTTAATGAAGTTAAGATACAGATCAGCCATGAGCTAACTGAATGGTGGAACAAGGTTGAGAGGCTGAATGGTCTACTCCTGTTCAATTCAGGACAGATGTGTTTAATATTATGAAATTATAGGACAAGGTAGATAGAAGTAGACTGTTTTCAGTCGTTGTGGGGCCACAGATACAAAGACTAAATGTAAGAGATTTAGAACAGAGACCAACAGAAGCTTCTTTACATAGAGAGCTGTGAGGCTGTAGAAATCGCTTCCAGGGTCAGTGGATGAGGCAGAAACTATATCCTGGATATTAACTTGGAGGTGGGGAGGGAGCGGGGTAGGGGGTGCGGTTTCATGGTCACCCTGCCGAACTTAACGGCAGGGCCTGATTAAAATTTTTTGTCTCTATTTCCCAACCGAGGGGTGATGGGGATGGCTTGCGGCACCAGGCCACAGCCGGGGAGCGGAGAGGAGGGATGGAGAGATCATGCTCAGGTTTGGTCTCCTAATCTGAGGAAGGACGTTCTTGCTATTGAGGGAGTGCAGCGAAGGTTCACCAGACTGATTCCCGGGATGGCGGGACTGAAATATGAGGAGAGACTGGATTAACTGGGCCTTTATACACTGGAGTTTAGAAGGATGAGAGGGGATCTCATAGAAACTTACAAGATTCTGACGGGACTGGACAGGTTAGATGCGGGAAGAATGTTCCCGATGATGGGGATGTCCAGAACCAGGGGACACAGTCTTAGGATAAGGGGTAGGCCATTTAGGACAGAAGAGGAGAAACTTCTTCACTCAGAGAGTTGTTAACCTGTGGAATTCCCTACCGCAGAGAGTTGTTGATGCCAGTTCACTGGATATATTCAAGGGGGAGTTAGATATGGCCCTTACGGCTAAAGGGATCAAGGGGTATGGAGAGAAAGCAGGAAAGGGGTACTGAGGTGAATGATCAGCCATGATCGTATTGAATGGCGGTGCAGGCTCGATGGGCCAAATGGCCTACTCCTGCACCTATTTTCTATGTATCGATGGGTCGGAGGAGTTGGAGACATTGCGGGGGGCGGGTCGGGAAATCCGACTGGCCGTGAATTAAAAATGGAGATTAAATCTGAGGCACGCAGAGTCTTTATACTATTTAACTGACCAACCCCACTTCCTGGGAGTGGATTGGTCGCCCGCACGCCGTTAAAACTGGAAGTAAGCGGATCAGGGTCAGATTTGAGATTTTTAGGATTTTTTTCATCGCATCCAACCCAAACCTACCTGTTTAGGGGGGTTAAAATTTCCCCCTATGTTACTATTCAATATTAGATTGGATAGAAGAATGAAGGAAAAGTCGATAATTAGATATTGGAACAGGGGAGGTAAATATGATCAGGACTATTTGCTTCTGTGAGGATAAACACCAACACGAACTGGTTGGACCGGATGGCCTGTTTCAGTGTTGTAAATTTTATGGGACCGAAATTGCCCCTCTGTTTTTTTTAAGGGCCGTTACCGCCTCTAAGGCCTTACCAACCGGGGGCAGGTGGAGGTGCAACCCATCCACAACTGCCCCCTTATCGCCTGGCGGTGACCCCTTTCCCGCCCTGTGGGGGAAATTGCCCCGCGGGAGCACAGCCGCCGCCGGTCGGTGACACTGACAGCTTCGGGAAGCGGGAAGCTGCCAGTGACTGGGCTGTGCGGCCACCATTTTCTTTTAATTGTTGGCCAACTTGCAGTCGGCCTGACAATGGCGGCTGCAGGTGCGGCCCGGCCACCAACAGGCAGCCCGGCACCCCGTCTGGCTTGGCTGAACCCTGGCTTGGGCGCTACGGAGGCATCATGAGGCCTTGCAGTGTCCCTCTCTTTTAACTGAAGGGGAGGGACGTTGCTACACATTAGTGCAACACGGCATGTCATCACTGGCGTGCTAACCTGGTCAGTGCGGCGGTGATGGATACCGTCCCGCTCCCGACCGGAACCTGCCCCAAAGAGCTATGAAGCGGTGTCACAGTTAAAGAGTCGAATTTTCCATCTCTTCCCTCCAACTTCCGCTGGGCGGTAATTATCTGCCCGAAATGGGGCGTATGACAATTCCCCCACCCCCCTCCCCCCATGTATTTCTAAGTAGAAGAGATGATACTGTCAGCAGTCTGTAGCCTATTCGTATCATATAATAATATATCCATACTATTAGCAGCTGTCTGACTTTTTAAACCACCTGGCTTCGCCTTTTTCACAGTGATGCTACCAAAAGTACAGGTGAGACGTGGGAAACATGTCTGACACTGACCACAATAGATAATTTCAGCTGGTTGGTGACTTGAGTTCTTATTATAGCCTGGTTTTCCGCGCTTGCTGGGACATCATTCTAAGGCTGTCGTTATATTGGTCTATCGGTCTGAGACTGTAGAGTATGAAGTGCAGCTCCCAACACTTGAGTTATGCCACAGGTTACAAATTGAATAGTGCCCCACCATAGCTCTGTGTGAGCAAATTAACTGTAAACCGTAAACTCCAGGTCACTCCAAACAGTTTGCTTCTTCGGTTTTCCACTCCCAATCACAAGTTACCATTACCTATCTTTTAGATCCAGCTTACCTTGCTCACTTCTTCAGCAGCTCTTTCGTTTTCTTCCTCACACAGTTTAATTTTGTCTCTTGTGCGTTCCTGTAGAGCGACCAGTTTGACCCGGTTGCCATGTCCCAATTCCTTGAGTTTTAACTTGTCCTACAAAGAGGGACATAAACAGAAAATCTCTCTATAATCCATCAAAAACAGTAACTGCTTTTTTCAGTAAGTACGAACTACAGTTTCTAATGCTGTAGAATACACTGGCCTGGAAAATTTGCAAGGCAACGCATCTCAGCAAAAGTTGCTGCTGTTGACCCTGCAACGATCACGGGATGAAGGGAAGGTCCCTTAATTATCATACAAAATGGCAGACCCCGGCATCATCAGGCATTGGCATAAAGCCAGAATGTTCAGCAGTACTAAGCACGGAGGAGGAGTGGAATGGTGGTCTGGTCTCTCCCTGCATGAAATTTGTAGGTTATAAAGTGGGCTAACTTCAAAAAGTGTTTTTACAATCTTCTACCCAAAGTTTTGAAGGTGCAGGCCTCAATCTAGGCCTATATGGTGCCCAGGAATAATTGATTATTGAAGTCTCTGCCTCCCCTTACAGCGACAGCCTAGAAAGAGGTGGGCGGAGGCTCGGTCCCCACAAAGCCATCACAGAATGTTCACTTGGTCTAGTTTTCAGCCATTCTGATGTACTCCCACTGAAGTTATGGGTGTGCTGAGCTTGCTGTGGAATTTCAGGGTCCCCACAGTTTTAAGGCACTATCTATATCCCTTTACTAATGGAGAACTTACACAAACCACTTCTAGAACAAATTTTCTTTTTCTTTGCAATTTGTAAAAAGATATTGGCCTAGAAATTCAATTAATTTTTGTACCTGACTGGTGAGGTCTGAGGTCTGATATTGGGCCTCTAAGGAAAGCTTCTATGTCAATCCCTACACCTTCTCTTGCATTTATTTACAGCTAAAAGGTGGTAGGACAAGTTAATAAAGTATATGGGACCTAGGCTTTAAAAATTGAGGCATAGAGTGCAAAAGCCATAAAGTTATGCTCGACCTATATAAAACACTAGTTTGGCCTCAGCTAGACACCACACTTTAGGAAGGACATGAAGGCTTTGAGGAGGATACAGACATGAGGGAAAACATTTTTACGCAATGAGTGGTTAGGATTTGGGATGCACTGCCTGATAGGGTGGTGAATACAAATCCAATAGTAATCTTCTAAAGAGAATGGAATAAATACTTGAAGGAGAAAAAATTGCAGGGGTATGGGAAAAGAGCGGGAGAGTGGAACTAACTCCATTGCTCTTCAAATAGCTGGTGCAGATTCGACAAGCCAAATGGCCTCCTTCTGTGCTGTATTATTCTATGATTGAAAGTGATGTCCTCAAAGATCTGTAACCACGTTTTTTTCCAAAACTGGAGCCAATATTGAATAGGGACATCTTATGGCTTGGTATAGGTCTGACACAATTTTTTTGCCATGATTAGTCAACAACTCCATTCTCGTTGTATCATGTGACTACCAGGATGGTTGAAGGCGAACTAGACGGACTTTGGTCTTTTTTTGTCTAACGAGTCGTATGAACTTCTAAATATCATGAGGCCACTCACTATGTATGTAATGGCTAATGCGGACTTGCATGTAGAAAACCTGAGTGAAGAAACCATGAATTGAAACTGTCAATTCACATTTGAAAAAATAAATCAAGATAGAAAGGTGAAGGTGAACAGATCAGAGACTTGCTGCTTGGGGAAGCAAATGAAACTGTTCACCCAAACATAAAATGATAACACTTCAGCATCAGTAAATTGAGTGGTGCCAAGGTGAACGTTTTAACACTCATCACAACAATCTGGAACAGTGATCTGTATGTACTTAGTCCTGGATGATTATTGATAGAAACAGATTTCTGCTCATTATAGAGTTTCCGCATTAAACCAAACAAACACAAAATCTGTTATCAATTCAGGGAGCTTCAAGGCTACAGCTTTTCACATGTTGGGCTGAGGGCATGTCTTTCCTCACGTAAATTCAAGTTCTGCAGAAAGTTAACGCCTGTCTGGATTTCTAGCTGGCAACAAAAATGGTATTGATTGCTTCAGTTATAGAGAACATTTTGTTCTCAGCATCCACCAGTACTGTTGTAGTCATGCCATTCAGCGGGTGTTTCAGTAATATTAGACTGCAGTGTGCTATTTGTGACTGCCACTTTTTTGAGTAGTCAAATTCTCGCAAAGACAACACTTCTGCGCAAAGTGAAGGGTTTCATTTTTCTGATCCAACCTATTAAGTAAACGGAATTAAAAGAACAGCTACTGACTCTGACATGTTTCATAAATACCTGAATAAGTCATTGCATGATGAAAGGATATGAAACTAGCCCACTAAGCTGCAGAGGAAAGGGTGCAAAATATATTTTTCAACCATTACATTAAAGTAGAAAGAGCCCTCTTTATTTTTCAGGAAACAGAATGTAAGGGGCTGATTTTAACTCCCCTTGCCTGGCAGAATCCAGAGGAGGGAAGATGCAAGCAAGCATGAAGACCAAAAGAGTTGCTGGAACTTCCTGAGATTGTGATGGATCGTGTCTGTCAGTTATATGTTTAAGTCTATCTGTTTTTAAGACCTGACTTTCACTTTAGGATGCAATGCTGTAATATTTAGCAAAATCAACCAGATTATTACTCCAGCCTCATCATTTAACAAAAACAAAAATTCTACAAATGAATCACAAGATGCTAATGGTAAAAAGGTTTTCCTTTCCATCCTCACTCACCCATTTCTTCCACTGCTGCTCAAGTTTTTCTAATTTTGCATCCCTCCAACCAGTCAGATAGGCTTGGAGTTGGGATCTTTCACGCAGCTTAGGAAGAGCCAAGCTATTATCCATTTGACAGAAATTGTCAAGATAACTCAGCATCATCTTTTGGATTTCCTCTTCAGATAGCGCGAGCGGATTCTTTATCATGTTTCTTTAAAAAAATGTAAGAGAGTCACGTTATAAATCGGAAGGATAAGCTAAGGACCAAGTCTAAAGGGATGTTTCATCTGCCACAAATACATGGGGATACATTACAGTGATATAGCTTGTTTCACAGATACCCAATGGGCACATTATGTACATAGATGTTGTAAAAACATTTTTCAGTTAAATTAGAGAATCATAGAATGGTTACAGCGCAGGAGGCCGCCATTCGGCCCGTCGAGCCCACGCCAGCTCTCTGCAAGAGCACTTCAGCTAGTCCCACTCCCCCGTCCTCTCCCCATAGTCCTTCATTTTTTTTTCCTTCAGGTACTTATCCAATTCCCTTTTGAAAGCCACGATTTATTGTTACAATTATTATTGTAACGGGAGATATTTTTGCAAATTTACTATCCCGTGTCGTTATGTGAGGTGGCTCCACTCTCTTCAGAGGTCACAAATTCAAAACTCCCCATTTGGGATCTGGGTAGAGGAACAAATTACTATTGTGATCTGAAATTTGAGGTAATTTTTATAGTTGGTCACAAGCTATAAAAAGTTGCTGTTCCAATATCTTAAATAATAGAACATAAAAACTAAATCCGTATCTCAATGCTTCAAATGCTGGCCTGTATCATAGGGCCCAATTTTCCCCAACCCCTTTTTATCGGCGCACTTACCTTAAATGCGGCGACTTTGCGCGCTGGAAACGGCGCCGAAAAAAAGTGGCCCCATCCTGCCCGCTCTGCCGACTCTCCGGTGTCCCAGCGTGGCGTACCTAGTGAAGTGGGGGGGGCGGAGCAACAGGCTAGCGCAGAAAGCACTGCCGGCAGCTCCTCGCCCTCCCAGCGTGTCCTGCGGGCTGTGAGCAGGACCCGATGTTCACCGCACCCTATCCCCAGCCGAGTGGCCTCCCGCACCGGCCGGCCGGACCGCTGACTTCCCGGGCCAAGGTAGGACTTCAGTTTTATTTTTTATTTATTGATGGTTGTGCTTGAGAGTTTTGATTGGGGGGGGAGAGGAGGAGAGTGTTTTTTTTTTGGGGGGGGGGGGAGAAAGAGTGTTTTGATGGAAGGTGGAACTTTAAAAAAAAAACGTGATTCTGGCATAAAGGTAGGATTTCTATTTTTTATTTGTTATTGATTGATTGCCAATGACTTTTTGTGCTTTGTTTAGTGCTTTGTAAGTCTTGGTGCTTTAAATGTACTAACCTGCGCTGAATTCTTAACTCCCCGCAATGTTTTTCAGAGCTGGCCACATACACTGACCAAAGTCGATTTGGAGTAAGTTTTAGCTGGCCAAAGTGACATAAATGGCCAAAACTGGCGTAAGTGTCTGGTAAAGCCCCCTTTTGAAAAAAACTGAAGCAAAAAAAAAATTGTACCTAACTGACTTACTCTGGAGAAAATTTTGGGGGGAAAATGGCATTTTTTAAACTTTCGCCAGAAAAAACAACTTACTCCAAAAAAATTGATGCAAGTCATGGCCAAAATTGGGCCCATAGAGTCCATAGTTTCACTGGCTTCTTGTTAAATCGTTCAAACTGAAAAGATTTGGAAATGAAACAGCCCACAGCTTTCAACTGTATCAATGCTTAAATGATTTCCAAAATCTCATCACTGCAGCCTAAACCAAGTTAGTGAAGGGAGAGGTGGAGGTCAATAGGGGATAAAAGGTGGGTTTATCACGATATTCTTCTGTGGAGTCCCCTCGAATACATTTTAAAAAGAATGAAGCCCTGTGAATAGCATAAAACACTCTATGCTGAAAGGCTTTACAAGATGCAATGCACTGGCACTGAAAGCTACCCAGCCCCACCAAATGTACTTTACAATATCTGCCCTGCTGATGCAGCAGATGGTTATACAGATGTCAGCTATTATCATAACTCATACAATTACTACTCCTGTATACTGTGATTTGTAAGCTGAACCAAGAGTAGATTGAGTGTTTTAGCCATGCAGTGATGCAGTTTTAGGAATTAATATTGATTTCAAGTGCTCATAAAACATTATCATTGCAATATAACTTCGTATCATCATAGTGAGGCAGTTGATCGAAATCAGTTTTGACAGCAACATTCACGCTCAGTACTAACTATTGTTTTTAACTCTATGATTGTTTTAAACAACCCGAAAATGAAATGAATTGAGATTGATATGGAGATTAAAAACAAAAGAGCTATATTTTTCTTTTCCCAGCCCTACAGGGTCAGGATAAGACTTCACGACCGTCCTAACCCCAGCCCAGTTCTCTGGATCAAAGTTACTATTTGGCTAGAATTTCCCCAAAGCCCGCCAGCGCCCGATTGCCGCCCAAAAAACTGCTAAGGCTGGGAAGATAATCGCCGGTGAAAACTTCCCGAAAAAAAAAATCCGCCCAGTGAAAAATATGTGCCTTGCACCCCCAATCTGGGAAGTGCAATTTCGGCTAGATTGGGCGGTGCCTAAAGAAAATGGGCAAAAAATTTAAAAATCTATAAAAATTTACACCGAGGCTGCGGGTTGGGCCTAACACCAAAAAAATAAAAATAATTTTTCAAAAAACCTAACTAAAAAAATCACCAAAACAATCCCAAGATATTTTAAAATTAAATCATCCTAACAGATTTTGAAAATAAATCGTAAAAAACTAATCAATTACCTTTTTCTTGCAGACCTACTTATCTACCACCCAGCTCCTCTGATCCTCATGGGCGGTTTAAAAAATGTTTTTTTATACTTATCTACGGGTCTCCGCTCAGGCAAAGATCACGCCAGGGCGATCTGTGGACGTTGCACGCCGGCGGTCCTCTCCTCGGCGGGACTTCGAAACCGCCGGCGTGCCTCAGGTAGGGAATTTTTCGCCGACCTGGTTCTCACCCAAAACAGCCAATACTGCCGATAAACTGTGCGGTGAACCACTGCAAATTCTAGCCCATATGTATTCACGCCGCACACCTGGCAGAACCTTGCTAGTAAGAAGGAGCCCACCAAGGCACTGAGGTAGTGCAGTAGGACTATTGCTGTAGCATCAGAATAGACAGGAGGCCACAAAGGGAAAGAGGAGCCCTGAAGATTGCAGCATATCTTCTACTAAAGGCTGAGAATGAAGCCTTCAGCAGGAATTTCCCAGATTTCCCCCGCACCCTCCCCACACAAATTGGCCTGCGTTTTTATCTGCTTTTCCTGCCTCTCCCAGTGGGGTGAACTGTATGTCTTGTGAGAGACAAGGTATTACAATTGTGTGAGACAGGCTGCTGGATGGACCAGAGAGTCTTTTCCTGTCCGTCAATGTTCCTATGTTAGTAAGGGATCAGGCCAAAATGGAGCAAGGTGAGGCCAGGAGGAGGCCCTTTCCCTTACAACTTATTAGACAACTTCAGCTTCTTCCTGCCACTGACCCAGGGATAACAGCCTGGCTTGATCTGGCAGTCCTGGGAAGAGTCAGTAAGAGGGGCAGATGGGTTTCAAATGGGCTGGGAGCCCAGGACTCTTTGATATTTGCAGGGAGCAGACAGGAAAGGAGCAGCCAGTGCTAATACTGCTGGAATGGAGCAGGGAAGTTATGGTGTGCCTAATTGCTCAGCTTTCCTCGCTGTGTCCACTGCCTTTTCACCTGATTTAGGGCAGGATTACTGAGGAAACTCCAGGCCAGAATCTCTTTTCTGCTCAAAGTAAAATGAAACTCTGTAATTGTAAAGTTGTCAGAAGCAGTATGAAGATTTCCATGTTGATTTTGATATCTTCAATTACACACAAAATCATGGAATGTGAAAGGGTCAATCACCCTGTCAAGCATGTTCTATCCACAGAGCATATAACAACCTATCATATTTACTCAGTCTCTTGAGGCATAGTTCTATAACAAGGGAATACCATCATCACACGGATTGCAGTTGTTCAAGAAGGCGGCTCACCACCACCTTCTCAAGGGCAACTAGGGATGGGCAATAAACTCTGGCCTTGCTAGCGATGCCTATATCCCAGGAATGAATATTACGGGACAAAAAAATTAGTCAAGTGAAATTCCAGAAGAGGAAAACCAAACTTAACCACATTCAAATCTCATCATTACAAACTTGGACGGGAAATTGCTAAGTTGGCCCTCATCAGTAGTTCATCTCATCGGAGTTTGAGCTGTTTTACACACAACTGCAGTGCTTCAGTTGGCAGCAAAGACAAGATTTGTTGAAACAGAGGTCTTTCAACATCAGAGTTCGATATAATAAAAACAGAAAATGCTGGAATTATTCAGCAGGCTAGGCAGCATTTGTGGAGAGAGAGAAATAATTAATGTTTCAGGTCGATAACCTTTTGCCAGAACTGGAAAAAGTTAGAGATGTAACGGATTTTAAGCAAGTGCAGGGGCAGGGAAAGGGGAGGAAAGAACAAAAGGAAAGGTCTGTGATAGGGTGGAAGATAGGAGAGATTAAATGACAAAAGGGATGATAGCACAAAGCAAAAGGAGATGGTGATGGGACAAGTAAAGAAACGAAAGATGAGTCTAAAAGAGATGTAAATGGGAATACATCATTATAGGCGGCCCTCGAACGAGGATGACTTGCTCCCACATGAGTTCACAGATGTTTCAATGAAGGACCCAATGTTCCAGTCCTGAACTCCAATTGAGGGGTGGAAGATGCCTGTGCGTAGATTTTTTTTACTGTGTGGTGACCATTGCACATCAGCCACCACACGGGCTCGACAGAGCTAGGCCTTTGTGCAGTGGCAAGGATTAACCAGGACGACTGGAGACCTGCTCTGCTGCACGGACCGAGTGCGCACACATATCGCAGTGTGGGCTGGCCCGTGCTGCCCCTGGACCCTCGGCTCTTCTGGGCCCCGTACCCTCATTTGCTGCATCTCTGCCACAATCTCTCGCCGCTCCTCCGCCACAAACAGTCGCCGCACCTCCGCCACGATCCCTCACCGTTCCTCCGCCACAAAACACTCGCCACACCTCCGCCACAATCTCCCACTGCACCTCCACGCCAAACATTCGCCGAACCTCCATCACGATCACGAACCAAATCTCAGCCACGATCCCTCAGCACTCCTCCACCCCGATCACTCGTCGCAAGTCCGCCACGACCTTCCCGCTCCTCCGCTGTACCAGGACCCCGCTGATGCTCCTGCCCACGTTCCAAACGACGACCTGGGTCCTGATGATGTCACCCAGTTGCCCACCTCAAAGGCGTTGCATATTTGTGTCGGCTCGCGCTGAAAATGCGAATAGCAGAATCATCAACAGCTGCCGTCTGCAAAAACTGGGATAGAGGTTATGGTCTGAAATTGTTGAACTCGATGTTGAGTCCAGAAGGCTGTAAAGTGCCTAAACGAAAGATGAGGTGCTGTTCCTCGAGCTTACGTTGAACCTCGTTGGAACAGTGTAAGAGGCCGAGGACAGAGAGGTCAAAGTGAGAGTGGAGCGGAGAATTAAAGTGACAGGCGACCGGAAGCTCGGGGTCACGCTTACGGACTGAACGGAGGTGTTTCACAAAGCGGTCACCCAATCTGCATTTGATCTTCCCAAGGTAGAGGAGATATAATAAAGTGTGACTGGGATTGTTTTCTTGGAAGTACAGGTATAGTCTGAACAGAGTAGTGGCACCTCAATTACCTTTATGGCTAACTCAGACAACTCTATTAAGACAATGTGCACATAAACTTTAAAATTCTTAAGTATTTGTCCTAAATATAGCTGTAGAGGAAAAAAACAATATTAATGATTGCTTAGCAGAGGAAATAAGCTGAATAAGAATATAGTCAGCAGAATTTTACTACATTAAACATGTAACTGGAAATTCAGTAAGCTTTTAAAATCAAAGGGATTAGCAACCTGGCAAAGTTGTTCATGAATTGCTATTTAAAATGGCTTTTCACCCCAAAACCAAACATATTGAATTACCCCTTTATGCAACATTTCTAAACCACCGTATTTAGGGCCCAAATTTGGCCAGTACAGATTTCTGGCACACTCACCAGAGGTGCGCCGCTTTTGTAGAACTCGAACGGCGCCAAAAATCTTCGGGCCGAGTTTGGCCACTCCCCAGCCTCTCCTCCATGGTGGCGTAGCGTGGTAACTGGGTTCGGGGAGGGAACTAGGTCCCAACGCTGAAAGCAGTGCCGAGACCTCTGCACATGCGCGCTAGAGTGTGCGCGCATGCGCAGTAGCTCCTAGCCCCCAGAATCTGAGAATGTGCGATGCAGGCTGTGTGGGAGGGGCCAACGCTCGCCATCCCTATCTCGGGCTGAGTGGCTTGCTGCACAGGCCGGCCGCTGTATTCCCGTGCTGAGGGCTACAAGAGACAAGTTGGTGGGGGGGGGGGGGGAAGAGTTTTGATCAGGGCCAGGGGGGAGGGGAAGAGTTTTTTGGGGGGAGTGAGTAAGAGTTTTGATCCGACTTGGGTGGGGGGGGGGATAGAGTTTTGATCCGGCAAGGGGGCTCCCACACCGACCGAGGCAGGCCAACTGTGGATCTCTTCCCTAACCCCGCCGCCCCCCCATTAAGTTGCCACGTTCACCACCCACCACCCCCAGCCCTCCCCGCCAGCCTGCCGTGTTGAGCCTTCTCCTTCCCCACCACCCCCCATTCAGATGCCACGTTCTCCCACACCTATCCCAGGCCGAAGGGACTCCCGCACGGCCAGCCGCAGCCGAGTTGAGTTGAAGGTAGGGTTTACTTCAATACGGTGGAGGAGGATTTCCTGGAGTGCATAAGGGATGGTTTTCTAGACCAATATGTCGAGGAACCAACTAGGGGGGAGGCCATCTTAGACTGGGACTTGTAATGAGAGAGGATTAATTAGCAATCTCGTTGTGCGAGACCCCTTGTGACCATAATATGGTGGAATTCTATATTAGGGATGGAGAATGAAACAGTTAATTCAGAGACCATGGTCCAGAACTTAAAGAAGGGTAACTTTGAATGTATGAGGCGTGAATTGGCTAGGATAGATTGGTGAATGATACTTAAAGGGTTGACAGTGGATGGGCAATGGCAGACATTTAGAGACCGCATGGATGAACTACAACAATTGTACATCCCTGTCTGGCGTAAAAATAAAAAAGGGAAGGTGGCTCAACCGTGGCTATCAAGGGAAATCAGGGATAGTATTAAAGCCAAGGAAGAGGCATACAAATTGGCCAGAAATAGCAGTGAACCCGGGGACTGGGAGAAATTTAGAACTCAGCAGAGGAGGACAAAGGGTTTGATTAGGGCAGGGAAAATAGAGTATGAGAGGAAGCTTGCAGGGAACATTAAGACGGACTGCAAAAGCTTCTATAGATTTGTAAAGAGAAAAAGGTTAGTCAAGACAAACGTAGTCAGAATCAGGGGAAGTCATAACGGGGATCAAAGAAATGGCAGACCAATTGAACAAGTGCTTTGATTCGGTATTCACTAAGGAGGAGACAAACAACCTTCCGGATATAAAACGGGTCAGAGGGTCTAGTAAGAAGGAGGAACTGAGGGAAATCCTTATTAGTCGGGAAATTGTGTTGGGGAAATTGATGGGATTGAAGGCCGATAAATCCCCAGGGCCTGATGTTCTGCATCCCAGAGTACTTAAGGAGGTGGCCATGGAAATAGCGTATGCATTGACAGTCATTTTCCAACATTCCATAGAATCTGGATCAGTCCCTATGGAGTGGAGGTAGCCAATGTAACCCCACTTTTTAAAAAAGGAGGGAGAGAGAAAACAGGGAATTATAGACCGGTCAGCCTGACATCGGTAGTGGGTAAAATGATGGAATCAATTATTAAGGATATCATAGCAGTGCATTTGGAAAGAGGTGACATGATAGGTCCAAGTCAGCATGGATTTGTGAAAGGGAAATCATGCGTGACAAATCTTCTGGAATTTTTTGAGGATGTTTCCAGTAGAGTGGACAAGGGAGAACCAGTTAATGTGGTGTATTTGGACTTTCAGAAGGCTTTCGACAAGGTCCCACACAAGAGATTAATGAGCAAAGTTAAAGCACATTGGAGGTAGTGTGCTGACGTGGATTGAGAACTGGTTGGCAGACAGGAAGCAAAGAGTAGGAGTAAATGGGTACTTTTCAGAATGGCAGGCAGTGACTAGTGGGGTACTGCAAGGTTCTGTGCTGGGGCCCCAGCTGTTTACATTGTACATTAATGATTTAGACGAGGGGATTAAATGTAGTATCTCCAAATTTGCGGATGACATTAAGTTGGGCGGCAGTGTGAGCTGCAAGGAGGATGCTATGAGGCTGCAGAGTGACTTGGATAGGTTAGGTGAGTGGGCAAATGCATGGCAGATGAAGTATAATGTGGATAAATGTGAGGTTATCCACTTTGGTGGTAAAAACAGAGAGACAGACTATTATCTGAATGGTGACAGATTAGGAAAAGGGGAGGTGCAACGAGACCTGGGTGTCATGGTACATCAGTCATTGAAGGTTGACATGCAGGTACAGCAGGCAGTTAAGAAAGCAAATGGCATGTTGGCCTTCATAGCGAGGGGATTTGAGTACAGGGACAGGGAGGTGTTACTACAGTTGTACAGGGCCTTGGTGAGGCCACACCTGGAGTATTGTGTACAGTTTTGGTCTCCTAACTTGAGGAAGGACGTTCTTGCTATTGAGGGAGTGCAGCGAAGGTTCACCAGACTGATTCTCGGGATGGCGGGACTAACCTATCAAGAAAGACTGGATCAACTGGGCTTGTATTCACTGGAGTTCAGAAGAATGAGAGGGGATCAAGGGGTATGGCGAGAAAGCAGGAATGGGGTACTGAAGTTGCATGTTCAGCCATGAACTCATTGAATGGCGGTGCAGGATCGAAGGGCCGAATGACCTGCTCCTGCACCTATTTTCTATGTTTCTATGTTTCTTTATTTGTTAATTTAATTATTTACTTCAGTTCTTTATTTTTTATTGAATGCTTATTACTTTTTCTGCTTTGTTTAGTGCTTGGTGGTGCTTGAAATCCTAAGTTAGTATGGAGCAACTATTTGCTGGCCAAACTCGCTTGAATGGCCAAAACAGGCATAAGTGGCTGGGAACGCCCCCTTTTGAAAAAAAAACTAAAAAAAAACTTAACAAACTCACACTGGCGCAAATTAAAATGGCCAGAATTACAACTAAAAAGATACTCCAGAAAAATCAAGTTGCTCCAAAAAAAACGGAGCAACTCCTGAGGAAATTTGGGCCCTTAAATTCTGACTGTGGGAGTACTTGCACTATATGAACTGCATGCGGCTTAAGAAGAAAACCAACCACTACCTTCTCAACTGTAACCAGGGCAATAACTTCTGGCCTTGCCAGCGACATCCCAAGAATTAATTTTTAAAATCTTCATAACTTACTGGAAAACCAATTGTTCCCAATGCCGCAAGAATGTCTGTTCTTCAATTTCTGAATGTAGCTGCTTAGATAATTCCTCCTTAAATTTCTCCAGGGATTCATTAGCGTCACGTTTTTCATTTTCTTTTTGTTCTTTTTGGTTTTCCTGCAGAATGTTTAGTTCCTTCTGTTGGTCCTCCGCCATTTGTTTTAAATAGTCCTGTGGAATCCCAAGACTGACTAACTCCTCAACAAGTTCAGCATGGAGTTTTTTAATTTTCAGTGAGGCATTTTTGGTAAGCTGCACAGTAACGGTTTCCAGTTGGTCTACTGCACCTTCGTCCAATTTCTCCACCAAGTCTCCAAGTTCTGCACTTTGATTGTTTAATAGGTCATGCCAATCCATGAGGTGAATGTTATGATTGAATCTTCTTTCTCCTGATGTGGTAAGAAGAGATGCCAGCTCCTTTTGCTGATGTTCCTGCTCACAAATCTAACAGTATAAAGAATTATATTAAACACCATGTACTCTTTCTTTAAAGCAATACTGTGCACATAGCTTACTTTTACCAGCATAAGTTTTAAAACGTATAAAAATTAAATTTAAACATTCATTTTTATGTTAAAAACACTGTCCATTAAGATTATTTTTAACACTATTAAAACACATTGAAAAAAATTCCAAAAAAGATATATTTTTTATAAAACATTTAATTTCAATTAATTTTAAATATGTGAGGTGTTTTATTTATTTATTATGCTGTGTTTTGGTGTTTTAGGAGTCTGTACAAACAGAGCTCCCATTTTTATCAATGAGAATGTTGCATAGTGATTGGTGGTTCAGGTCCATGTGACTCCAGCTTGTACGTAATGAAAGGCATCTCCTCATTTGCTGCACACGCATCTAGGCCTCCAACCAGGATCTCTACATTCCTCCAGGGCCACCAGGTACTTTCATAGATTTTTTTTCGGGTCGGAGGCGTTCGTCCGAAGGAAGCCTCTGACTGCAAGTTTCCCCCCAATGTATCCAATTACACACAAACGACGTTTGTGCAAAGCCACTCACCATTATGGAAATGTCTACATGGGAAACAGGATAGCCTTCTCTCATATAACCATATCATATATGATATTCATGATAGGTCTACTATACAGGTCAGGGTAACTCATAACACTAGTGACTCAATATATCCATAAATTTGGAATATTCTATTAGTAATGGGCCAGCTTTCAATTAATTCTGGAAGCAATTACTGTTTCTATTAACTACAATGCTGCCACCAACTGGTTCTGGTTTACTTCATCTGGTTTGTTGAATTTATTCCCATTATTCTATGGAATAGTTCATATGAGTTTTAAAAATGAATCAATATTTTAGTTTTTTCTCAACAATTTTCTCCCCTCTTGACTCTTTGCTAGGTTACAGTTCCATTGATATAAATTGCCCTCTGGTACCTCAACCCAATCACTTTTAATCACATACGAGCAGTGACAATATATGTTGGCTATTCCTCCAGAGGTGCATTACATTGCAGTAAATCCCATCTTCACCCAACATGAAAGAAACATACAGTCTGTTTCAATCTATTTTTCTTTTTACACTGTTCTATTTTTTGAAGAAAGATTTAAAATGAAGTTCTATTTTTTTCAGAAACAATGAGGGTAAATGTTAACCCCCCCCAAAATGGGTGGGTTGGGGTCAGGTGAGATATTAAAATTTATAAAGCTCAAACCCAACCCCAACCAGGTTTAATGTAGGCAGTACTGCGGGAGAGCAGCCAACCAGCTTCCAAGAGACAGGTTGGCTATTTAAATTTTACGTAACATCTTTTACAGGATTAACCCTGGCCGGCCGGGTTTCCCAGGGAGGCAAGGACAGCTTCAGGGAAAATGTAAGTGCCTTCACAGCACTGCTTGTGACCAGGAGGAGCAGGAATGCTTCGCCCCGGCTCCCCAAGCTTACCTGCTTCCCTGCCATTGGACAATCCCACTTCCCCACCCGGATCTGGGATCAGGTTGGCTTCCGGGCGGGAATTTTGTTGATAAAAAAAGACGCATGTGGGGCCCGATCGAAACTCTCCCCACCCCACCCCCCACAACTTGAAAAGGCCACCCATGTCAATATCGGAGCCAATTAATCTATTACAAACTGCAAGAATTATCATGTTGCAAGCTATGTGAGTTTTAAAGCTTCAGATTTTGGTTCTCCTTGAGCAGAGAAGGAGATTTGATAGAGGTGTTTAAAATCATGAAGAGTAGCGTGAATAAGGAGAAACTGTTTCCGATGGCTGAAGATAACCAGAGGACACAGATTTAACGTGATTGGCAAGAGAACTAGAGGCGACATGAGGAAAAGCTTTTTTACGCAATGAGTGTTTAGCATTTGAAATGCACTGCCTGATTGGGTAGTGGAAACAGATTCAATAGTAACCTTCAAAAGAGAATTGGATAAATACTTCAGGGAGAAAAAAATTGTAGGGATATAGGGAACGAGCGGGCGAGTGGGACTAACTTGCCTGCTCTTCAAAAGAGCCGGCGCAGACTCAATTAGCCGAATGGCCTCCCTCTGTGCTGTACTATTCTATGATATGTTTAATGTAGTGGGTTTTTTCCCCATTGGATAATGATCAGGAGCAAGAATTCCACCCAGTTCCCTCCTGCTTAACCCAGTGGTTCTGAGGTTAATTCTGGTGCCGTACCATTTCCCCAGCTAATATCAGCTAACTGAGCAGACCAGGGACTGAATGTGATTTTTCTACTTTGTCGGATTGATTTACTTTTTGAAAATGAAAAAATAAACCAAACCAATGAACTTAAAAGACAAATACATACATTGCAGATTTTGTTAAATTCTGTTAGAAGCTAATGACAAATGTACAAGAGCATTGTGGGGGTTCAGATTAGTTCTTCAAAGCTCTACAAATGTAGACATTTATGTGCACACAATAAAGCTCCTCAGCCCAGGTTTATCTGAATCCAGACATGTATTTTTCAAGACGATTAATAAAGGGCCATTTATATTGCAGAGTATTCCCTAACCAAAGAAGAGTGTGGAATGAGCAATATAACGTTGGTGCTCCCAGCACTCCCACATCAGGTCTAATACTGGAGGCATTAGAACTGATCATAGGCTAGATCCTTTTTAAAATCAGTCAGAATATGATATGATACTTACCTTGGAGGCAAATAAATTCTTAAATATCCAATAAATGCCGCATAGCAACAGAATAACTTGCTTTCATCAGTTCATCCCTTCAGTCTCCAACATCATACTTCATAGTAGCAGGCTTTTATTATCACATTTCTTCACTGTCTCATAAAAATGAGTTACCTCGACACTTTTCAGTTCTACATACAATAACGGCAACTAGGTTTTGGCTACACCCAAGTGTCAATTCAAATACAAGGGCACTTCTGGGGCCAGAACAGTGACCAGAAAAACAAGTTAAAGAAGCTACTGAATAACAGAGGCACGGTCATAATGCAATCCTACCTCAATATGTGTTGTTCTCTTTGCTTAGTATGTCTGTCTCACAACTGCAACAGTAATAGGATAACCATCACTAGAAACACTGTACAATTGTACAGGTGTGCTTCATTGCATGAAACATTGAAAACAGGTCATTCGGCTCAACTGGTCTATGTCGGCCTTTATGCTCCACATTAGCCTCCTCCCATCCTTCTTCGTCTAACCCTCATCATCATCATAGGCAGTCCCTCAAAATCGAGGACGGCTTGCTTCCACTCTAAAAGTGGGTTCTCAGATGGCTGTACAGTCCAATACAGGAATTACAGTCTCTGTCACAGGTGGGACAGACAGTGGTTGAAGTAAAGGGTGAATGGGGAGAATGGTTTGCCGCATGCTCCTTCCGCTGCCTGCACTTGTTTTCTGCATGTTCTCGGAGACGAGACTTGAGGTGCTCAGTGCCCTCCCGGATGCTCTTCCTCCACTTTGAACATAAGAACATAAGAAATAGGAGCAGGAGTAGGCCATTTGGCCCCTCGAGCCTGCTCCGCCATTCAATAAGATCATGGCAGATCTGATCATGGACTCAACTCCACTTCCCTGCCCATAACCCTTTACTCCCCTATCGCTCAAAAATCTGTCTATCTCCGCCTTAAATGTATTCAATGACCCAGCCTCCACAGCTCTCTGGGGCAGAGAATTTCATAGATTTATAACCCTCAGAGATTTCTCCTCATCTCAGTTTTAAAGGGGCAGCCCCTTAGTCTATATCCCCTAGTTTTAGTTTCCCCTATGTGGAAATATCCTCTCTGCATCCACCAAGGCGGTCTTTGGCCAGGGTTTCCCAGGTGCCGGTGGGGATTATCATGTTGCAAGCTATGTGAGTTTTAAAGCTTCAGATTTTGGTTCCCCTTGTGCAGAGAAGGAGATTTGATAGAGGTGTTTAAAATCATGAAGAGTAGAGTGAATAAAGAGAAACTGTTTCCAATGGCTGAAGGAGGCATTGAGGGTGCCCTTAAAATGTTTCCTCTGCCCATCTGGGGCTCGCTTGCCATATAGGAGTTCCGAGTAGAGCGCTTGCTTTGGGAGTCTTCTGTCAGGCATGCGAACAATGTGGCCCGCCCAATGGAGCTGGTCGAATGTGGTCAGTGCTTCGATGCTGGGGATGTTGGCCTGATCGAGAACACTGAAGTTGGTGCGTGGATTTGCAGGATCTTGCGGAGGCAGCATTGGTGGTATTTCTCCTGCGTTTTGAGGTGTCTGCTGTATATGGTCCACGTCTCTGAGCCATATAGAAGGGCGGGTATCACTACAGCCCTGTAGACCATAAGCTTGGTGCTAGGTTTCAGGTCCTGGTCTTCGAACACTCTCTTCCTTAGGCGACCGAAGGCTGTGCTGGCGCACTGAAGGCAGTGTTGGACCTTGTCGTTGATTTCTGCCCTTGCTGATAGTAGGCTCCCGAGGTATGGAAAATGGTCCGCGTTGTCCAAGGCCGCACTGTGCAACATTCAGGCCCCCACCCTTCCACCGACGTTCAGGCCTCCACTCCTCCGGGTCCTCCATCCCTCTGCTGACGTTCGGGCCGCCCCCGGCTGCTGGCCCCATTCAACTGCTGAGCCTCTGTCGAGCATGTGGCGTGCACAATGGCTGTGGCCACTCTGACCTCTCCTCCTTCCACAAAGTGGATCTCTGGCCATCCCAATGCCTGCTCTCAGTCAGGAGCTGATATCTGTTATAGGGAAGCATTACCTCAAATCTCTCACCCCCATTTTCCACGCCTCGGATCTCTCACCATCTCACCGAAGGGCACTGCTCAGTACGGCTCGCATCCCGCCATAGGCAACTAGGCCTGGTCTCCATCTAACCCTAACCAACTTATGTGGGCTATTTTTGCAGCATCAGCTAAAATATTTTAAGGAGAAGTGTTAATGATGACAGGAACAGCTGATTAATGCTGCTTTATAAATATAAATAGTTTCTTATAAAGTTAATCAATTAAAAATGAAACACCTAATGAATTGATTTGTCCTTGAGCTGGATCTGGTGTCATGCCAAATGTACATCCAATCTGGTCTTCCTTATCCTCTGAATATGCTTAACATTGTCTTTACCTGAATATCTAAGTAAGTGATATGCAGATGTCATCTGAATGAGCTTATATTCCTTCAGACTGTAGTGTCAGCTGTGGCTCAATAAGTAGCATGCTTGCTTCGAAGTCAAAAGGTTATGGGTTCAAATCCCACTCCAGGGACTTAAGCACATAAATCCAGGCCGACAGTGAAGTGCTGAGGGAGTGCTACACTGTCAGAGGTGCTGTCTTTCGGATGAGACATTAAACCGAGGCCCTATCTGCCCTTTCAGATGGACATAAAAGATCCCATGCCACTCTTTTGAAGAAGAGCAGGGCAGTTATCCTCGGTGTCCTGGCCAATATGTATCCCTCAATCAACATAACAAAAACAGATTATCTGGTCATAATCACATTGCTGTTTGGGGGAGTTTGCTGTGTGCAGATTGGCTGCCATGTTTCCCACATTACAACAGTGACTACACTCCAAAAGTACTTCATTGATTGTAAAGCACTTTGGGACGTTTTGGTAGTCGTGAAAGGTGCTATATAAATGTAAGTCTTTCTTTCCTTTCAGAGAGATAGTAAGATTTTACTCTGTACAACTTTAATCAAGTTTACTCTGTTTAGAATTCTGCCCTCCCTTCCCCACCACTGATTTACTTGCCTCCTCTTCTGATACCAGTTCACATGGAGTAACATTTGGATGTCATAAGAACATAAAAATTAGGAACAGGAGTAGGCCATCTAGCCCCTCGAGCCTGCTCCGCCACTCAACAAGATCATGGCTGATCTGGCCGTGGACTCAGCTCCACTTACCCGCCCGCTCCCCATAACCCTTAATTCCCTTATTGGTTAAAAATCTATCTATCTGTGATTTGAATACATTCAATGAGCTAGCCTGAGCAGAGAATTTCACAGATTCACAACCCTCTGGGAGAAGAAATTCCTTCCCAACTCGGTTCTAAATTGGCTCCCCCGTATTTTGAGGCTGTGCTCCCTAGTTCTAGTCTCCCTGACCAGTGGAAACAACCTCTCTGCCTCTATCTTGTCCGTCCCTTTCATTATTTTAAATGTTTCTATAAGATCACCCCTCATCCTTCTGAACTCCAACGAGTAAAGATCCAGTCTACTCAATCTATCATCATAAGGCAACCTCCTCATCTCCAGAATCAGCCTAGTAAATCGTCTCTGTACCCCCTCCAAAGCCAGTATATCCTTCCTTAAGTAAGGTGATCAAAACTGCACGCAGTGCTCCAGGTGCGGCCTCACCAATACCCTATACAGTTGCAGCAGGACCTCCCTGCTTTTGTATTCCATCCCTCTCGCAATGAAGGCCAACATTCCATTCGCCTTCCTGATTACCTGCTGCACCTGTAAACTAACTTTTTGGGATTCATGCACAAGGACCCCCAGGTCACTCTGCACCGCAGCATGTTGTAATTTCTCCCCATTCAAATAATATTCCCTTTTACTGTTTCTTTTTCCAAGGTGGATGACCTCACATTTTCCGACATTGTATTCCATCTGCCAAACCTTAGCCCATTTGCTTAACCTATCTAAATCTCTTTGCAGCCTCTCTGTGTCCTCTACACAACCCGCTTTCCTACTAATCTTTGTGTCATCTGAAAATTTTGTTGCACTACACTCTGTCCCCTCTTCCAGGTCATCTATGTATATTGTAAACAGTTGTGGTCCCAACACCGATCCCTGTGGCACACCACTAATCACCGATTTCCAACCCGAAAAGGACCCATTTATCCTGACTCTCTGCTTTGTTAGCCAGCCAATTCTCTATCCATGCTAATACATTTCGTCTGTCAACAGTTAAGTAAATGTCCTACATAAACAAAATGAGAAAATGAGACAGTATGTTTATGGAGCCCATGTGCTTGCTCAATTTATGAATATGTACTTTTCAGTAGGAATTACTGTAAAGTAAAGTAGGAAATGTGCCCCATAAATCGCCTGAAGGGTGCCTTCAAGATTCTTTGGGGAAATGCCCTGTAAATTGCCTGAAATGTAGTCTCAAATGCGGTTTTAGTTTAAAAGTGTCAATCCAATATGGAGTCAGTTGTTGAACTGAATGCTAGGAAGTAAAGCTAATCAAACCATAAAGCTTCTAACGAGCACTAGATTCTCAGCTAATCAAGTCATAAAGTCTTCTAAGCTACAAGTCTTGTGTAGATGAACAAGGCAATCCTTGCTCGTGTTTGAAAACCATTTGAAAGGGTTCTGCCAGGAAATAACTCATAGGGGATGACACATGTCTTAACTTGGCCTGTGTGGGAACCTGTGCAAAAGAGAAGCACAAAACCACAAATGTCACATTTCCTCATAGTTGTATGAGACAGATTGATGAGCAGAAAATTGATAGGTGAGGGTTGGTTATAAAAGAGACACACACACTGTCAAGAAATCCATGCTTCACTAACGGGAATTCTCAGAAAACTTACTGTTAGAAATGATCGATAGCAAAAGGGGTGAAACGTTCGAACACACGTCACTCAAACTGGTCAACTGAATAGAAGAAGCTTCTCTTTGAAATTAAATAATAAAAAAGGGCACTTTGCACCCCTCCAGTCAGTAATACAGTAGAGCAGCTTCTCTATCTTCCTTAGATTCTCTTAGCAATTAGAACAAGATTCCCTTTATCATCTTCTGTAATTAACCGTTACCTGGCAGATATAGAAATTAAACTTTACAAGTACAAGGTGTCTTCAAGACAGTGAGTCTGAGATCGTAGAAGTCAAACTGCACGGCTATACCAACCAGCTACAGGCAGAGACAAGTGTGTTGCTTAACTGTACAAGTGTCTGAGATCAGAGAAGGTGACAATTAAATCAATTAGCAGATATCATAGTTCATGCAAAGGTGGGCATCTGGAACTGAGGATCCAATTGGAACAGATAACCTTGCCGCCAAAGGGGCCCATCAACTCAAAGCTCCAGAAGCTAATGCCCGAGTCCCAGAGATGGAAAGAGATTGACTCAAACACGCTGCTCATCAAGGTGAGGTTCTATAAGCTATGAAAACATTATTAAACACCAGCACCAAGACTTTAATCTATTCAGCAAACTGACTATCTAATGAGGTTAACCTCACTCAATATTTAACTTGGAGTTGTGCTGTTGTAGTCAATAAACAGTTGCTAGTGCACAACTGATTGTTTGACTTCTCCCTTGATGATTCAGTATCTTGCAGGTATCTCCACTGAGGGTTGATAAGGTAAAATCAAGTTTAATCCGAAATGGGTAATGCAAGATGATTCATTCAGAGACTTAGGCCGTGATTTTGCTGACCTCGCGGGTCCGTGGTGGGCAATGTCGGTGGCAGGTCAAGATCTCGCTGCTGACTTCATCCCGGCTTCTGAATTGAATTTCCGTTGATGGGTCTTGTTAAGTCCTCGCAGCGTGTTTGCCGGCCAATTAGAGGAAGCGAATTTGGTGACGTCACGATGATGCGTCATCAGCCGGTTTCCTTGAAGGAACTATGGTCAACTTTCTTTTGACATTTGCGCTGTCAGTGTTCTACAGCACTGAAGTGCTGCAAACACTGGCAATCTCTGCTCCCAGGCTCTCCCATGACTCCCTCCATAAGCTTTTGGAGGGAATCACGGAGGGAGTCACAGCACACAGGGAGATCCTCTTCCCTTCCCATGGGCGGAAGAGATCTCACCAGGAGATCAACGCAGCCTGGTTGCACATTGCAGAGGAAGGCACAAGCGGGATGTAGTCAGCAGGATCTGGGTGCATTGCCACAAACATTTCAATGATATCAGTAGATCACAAAACATTCGTACAAAGCCACACTCAACCTCATTCTGCTGTGCCTCTCATCACATCCCCATTACTCAGCCTTCCCGACTCTACTCCTGCACATCCTTACTCACATCAATTTACCTTGCACCTTCACCCAGCCCTCTCTATCTACATTATCACATCCCTATCTCACTAGCCACCCCTCACACTCACCCTCATCCTAGTCCAATCATACCAATTACCAACCCACAAGGGTAGGCACTTGGGTGTTTTCGCCAATGTTCATGTAAAGTTTATGTTAATGTGGTGTCAAACATTGAATCCTTCATTTTCAACATTTTGCATTCTTGAGACAGATATGTATGCACCTTTGGAAGTGGCTTCGTGAGTTGCAGGAATGATGAGATGTAATGGTACCCAACCCCTGCTATGGTCATGAGTGTGAAAGGAATGGGATGGGCATTGTAGGGATGCTTAATGGTGTTGCTGTGGGGTGGTACCAATCTGGCACATTATGTGGCAGCCAGGGTGTACAGCATCAAGTGAAGTAAATCTGGCCATGGTGAGGCCATCTCTGGCATCCCAGGCAGCAATGTGGTTGGGTGCTGATGCCCTCTATCCAGTGCAGCATCAGGTGATTGCGAAGATTGGTGGTGTTGTTGTTGGTGCTGCTGGTGTGCCTGATGCTGCTGGTATTGGGGATGATCATGGTGAGATTCCGAGGACCAACGTGAAAGAGTACCCATGCTGATGGAATAGATAGCAGGTGAAGTAGAGATGACAGAAGCGATCTGTCAATGGTGAGAGGGGTAATGAGGCCTGACTGAATGAATACTTGTGTAAAGACTTGTAGCACGGTGAATCTGTTGTGGAAATGCAGTAAGGAAGTTTGTGGCTGAAGGAAGATATTTCTGTAAGGTGGGAGCTTTTACTGTACATTTGAAGCTGTCAACTCAACAGCTGATTCAATGGCCACTGAACTCCCACTTCAACTTAACAGATGTAGTCCACGAATAGTGTGGACACCGTGGGTGAGCTGTCAAATGCAGAAGGTGAGCTGAAATTCATTTTTCAGTGGCTCTAAACAAGCCACTGAATTGGGTCCCGTGCTGTGAACCTGCTGCTGTGTGTTAGGTCTGTTCAGCACTGACAGACCCAACATCGGGGAAAGATGCGAGGCAGCGGCTTCACAGCGGGATCCTGCTGGGGGGAAAAAAATATACTTTCTCACCCGACCTGCCACCGATCGCGCCCGTTGACCCCCCGCTAACTCCAGCCCTCATGTATCATTCACTCCTCAATCTACTAATGGGCGGTAAAGATTACAGATGGTTCCTTCTTGAGTTAAGCGAGAGGAGTTAAGGATTCATCTGGTTCCTTGGTAAATATGTGTTGGAATACCAAACTCTGTCTTCTTACAATAACTAGAAGTGGCAAATCTGGCTGAATTTTGCTACTTCTAACCAGAGGGATTCCAGGGCAGATTGTAGCACCATTTAATATTGCTTTGGCTTAGATTAATTAATACAGCAGAACATGGGGATCTTGGCTGATATTGATAATGGCATGTTGTAAGCCATTTATTTGCCCTCGACCATCAGCGGAAGTATTTGTGATCATCTAGTATGTCTAAATATTCAATTCTGTTAACTGATAAATCAACAAAATGGCCTACCGGTAAAGACCCAAAGCAGAGTCAATAAGAAAAAAATTGCAACTGTAAAGAAACAATTCAGCATTCAACATTCCCAAACGGTTTCCTGACTACATTGATCAATCTGCTGCTTTGCTTTTTCATACAAGCTAGCACAGACATATCAATTGAGGTCATGGGCTCCAGCATAATATACTGTGACAAATGCTTCAAATTCCTCCTCCTCTAATGAGTTTCTTAACACCTCAGCAGATGCTATCCTTTAGCAATGGGAGTTTAGCATAGTTCCATTTCAGCTTGCAGCAGCATTTAGCATCTGTCACAACTACTTCTCATAATGCTCCAGCTTTGCTTGTTTTTCCTCCCCTAGTATTATCTTGTATCTCTCTACTGGAGTTCTGCATATTTTGAATTTGTATTTTTTTTTAAGAAAATGCTGCCTATTGATAGTCTTAATCTGCTTTAACTGCAACTCCTACCAATATTCTAAAAAGATAATGCTTGGTCACGTTTCTCTGCATTACAGGGTAGAACAAAGGTAAAGGAGTAGAATTTCAATGCTGGGGGTGGTGGAGTTTCCCAATCTCCTGCCATGACTTCTGCAGAACCCCCAGAAGAATAGCACAACACACTTTTTCCAAGGTTTCCTTCAAAGCTACGATGGGAGATCGGGAAACCCCGGGTGGAAATTACTGGTGAAAATGTTATATTAACAACTGACATGTGCCAAAGTACAGATGCACTGACCTCTATTCTATGGTGTTCCCCACACTGCGATATGTGTGCGCACTAGGCCCGTGCAGCAGAGCTGGTCTCCAGTCGTCTTGGATAACCCTTGCCACTGGACCAAGACCTAGCTGTGTCAAGCCCGTGTGGTGGCTGATGTGCAACAGCCACCACACGATAAAAAAATCCACGCACAGGCATCTTCCACCCTTCAGGATGTAGTTCGGGTCTTTTATTGAAACACCTGTGAACTCATCCTTTTTTGGCGTGGAAGCAAGTCATCCTCGTTTCGAGGGACTGCCTATGATGATGGTGTTGTTCAAAACCTTCAGAATCATAGTCAAGGGATTGAAGTAAAATAAATATGTTGTATATGTTTTTTCTCAAGACGATCAGCATGCAGCTTGCAAGGATTATGGGCTAGAACCTCCACTTTTGTGCTTATCGCCCAAAAATACATGTTATTTCCGGCGTGGACAGTAAAAAAGGGTTTTCAGATCGCCGGCTTCTCGCCCATTCTCAAAGCACCTAGTCTCCATTTTTGAAAATGGCCGTTACCGCGAACGATATAAGATGGGCGGTAGCATTACATTTTTTTGACCTTCTGCAGTAAAGTGTGGCTGTCCTTAGCAATGGCATGGCAACGCTCAATTCCCGCGATTCAGGAGGTCAAGGGTCATCATGACATGCGCAGAAGAGGAGACAGAACGAGAGGGAGCTCAGAGGGACTGAAGGCGTGACTGGGTGTGGTGTGGCTGCTTTGGGAAAAAGGAGGGCGACTTTAGAGCTTCACAGCAAGTAGGCAAACAAAAAGTAGCTGTTACCAGCCACATATTTGCCCGAATTTGGCCTATAATGGAGAGGGACAAGGAGGCATCACAGCACGCTGTGGGGACTGACGCTGGAGAGAGCAGTGAGGTGGGAGAGGAGCACAGTGGAGGGCTCAAAACAGTCAGGAGGATCTCGGACGAGGCAAATGCCTCCTTCCTACAGGAGGTCGAGTCACGCGAGGGTGATTTGACACAGGGAGGGCCTGGGAAGCCCATCCCAAAGGCATACAAGAGGATATGGACCGAGATAGCAGAGCTGGTCTCGTCAGTGACCGAGGTTCGTGAGGGCAACCAATGCCACAAATAATGGAATGACCTGCGATCCGCAAGAGTAAGTATTACATTGATTTACATGTCCTTATGTATTTATATAATTTGATTTGTAACAGTCATAAGTGAGGTCCTTTCACTTTCACCGGCAATGTTTTAGTCAAAGCCTGCGGTTACGGTGTACGTCTTTAGGTAGAATGATAATTTTCATAATAATCATGATTACATCTGTCGGTTATGTGTTGTATCAGTCTCTGTGACAGTACCTAGCAATGATATCATGCAATGATCCCATGCCATGTCGTCCTGTCACCTTTTACAGAAGAAGCTATCGATGATGAGGTCCGTGCAGAGGTGAACGGATGGGGGGGCCACCAGTCCCCAGCGACATCACTGAGATAGAGGAGCGGGTGCTCACACGCATGGGGAAGCACCCCCGGACAGCCACGGAAGCATCTGCAGACATTGAAGTGATGCCACGTGAGTAAAGCTTATACCATTGCATGATGTAAAGTCAATAGATGCAACACCCACTCATACCTGAATAATCATGTATGATAGATGATTTTTTAAATTGTCATAGAAATAATGATGATCTAATGAAAATCATTGGAATGCAAATGCGTTGATGTTCATGAAATGTGATGTCTGCGATGATTTTGAGAGCGGTGATGCTTTTGTCGTGTATATGCTGTGTGTAGCGCTGGACTCACCTTGTAACCCTAGCACCCGCTTCTCCTCTAATAACCTAATTTGTGTTTTGCAGTTCAGCCAGCAGCACGTCCCAAGGCAAGACCACAGCAGCCAGAATGTGGGGGCGTGGGGCCCGACTCTCCAGATGATCCTACATCTGGTGCTGAGGAGCTCCGATTCTCGCCCATCAATCCGCTGGGTCTGTTCTCCACGGATGAGAGCGCGGACTTCAAGGAACCTGCATCGCCATGCTCCAGATGCCATTCCACTCCAAGGCCATCTAGTGGTCCTCCGGTAATTCCCACCTCCACTCTGGAGGTACTGGCCCCAAGCACCTCGCCAAAGGAATCCCATTTGTCCCCAGGACAGCGCCGACCCCACGGAGGTCTCGTGGACGGGGCAGGTCTGTTCCATGAGCGCCACATGACAGCGGAGAGATGGTACAGTTGTCCAGGAGGACTGTAGACATTGGTGACCAGCTCATCGAAGCATTGGGGGGCATATCCCGACAGCTGGCCACCATGATCGAGTGCTTTCCGCGGATGGCAGAGACCCTGGATGCGATAGCCAGGTACACTGCTGCCACAGGCCTCCCAGTGGTCCCCGAGCGCGGCACTCCTCCCCTACTTTCCACACCACCACTGCGAACGACAGATGAGAGCAAGGACCAAGATCCTGCTTCTGCATCAGAGAATGTTGCCACCTTGGCACCCCCCGCTCCCGCACCCGTGTAACAACAGCAACTGCCTTCATCCCCCCCCAATGAGGCACCGCTTGAGGAGCTCCTCAGCCAGGCGCCATGGAGCGAGAAGGAGAAGGGGTAGAGGTGGGGAGAAGAAGAGGAGGGAGGAAGGAAAATGAGGTTCATGTCCGCAGGTGATGGCTGTGTTATATCTCCATCTGGGTGTATGCAATTTGTTGTAATGTCTGGGGGCTGGGGACCACCCTCCTGCTTTGCCTTTGTATTCTGTGTTGCTGGACATGTTGAACATTTGATTGATGTCAATGGTGGAAAAAATGGGGGGGGGGGTCGGGGGTTGGGTGTTATTGGCTGTGATACTTATGATTTCAGACCAATGTTGGTATAAAAGTTTTGTTATTGAACATAATCTTGTTGCGCATTGTTTCAGATAGCTGTACCGTTACATACTGGTGATTCCTTAACATGAAAGGGTTAAATACAATTTAACATCAATCAACGTAAACTTTAACTGGCACCAAGGTGATGGGCACCATTGATGTCTGAGCTGCACACACACAGCAGTGTGTCAGCACTGTCACTCACATCAACACTCTTTCAGGCAAATTGTTCAGATATCACTCCTCACGTAAAAGTGCGATGTTAAAAATGCCAGCCACACCGCTGCCGTTCGTTCAGAACAGTTCCACTTTTTATGGGCGTTTTTTTGGGCGAGCGATATTGTGGGCGATGTGTGTGTGAGGTGGTGAAAAAGTGACGGTGGGCGATCTCCTGGGCGTTAGTTTCGCCAGATGTGCTCTTTACGACAAAAAAAAGTGGGCGGGCAGTATTATTGAATCTCGGCGTTAATTCCGTGCGGAAAGTAATGCTGGGCGATATTATTGCCGTTGATTTTGCCCATTCTGATGATTCCGCCCCAAAAAAGTGGGCGAGTGATAATATATTTTCCCGCCGTTAAGCACATGGGGAAAGTAACGCTCGGCGCTAAGTTTCCTAAAAATGCCCGTCAGTTTCCATTTAGTGCCAAAATGGGCAATATATGGGTGTTATATGTCATTTCAGCGGTAAAATGGGCGTTAAGTGGGCGTTAAGCATGCAAAGAAAGTGGAGGTTCTAGCCCCAAAGCTTTATTCATTAAGTGTCCTCGAACTACTAAATACTTCCTTCGAATTCAATTATTTTTAGCCTAATTCCCTTTCCTACATAAGCTTATTCCCGTTCTGTTTGACTTAAATATGCTTATAAACTGCAGCGGATAAAATTGCAGTCCACTTACTTTTCTGACCATGTGTTTTCTTCTCTCACCGATCAGTTTGCAATGTATTAGTTTCTTCTCTCGATCCAAGACCTCATCCAACCTTAGCTTCACAACAAGTATTTCTTGCTGTACCATCTCCAGCAGTGACTCCACCTGACCTTCTGTCAGATAACCAGCACTAAAATAAAAAAAACACATACCTCATGAAATATTTCAAAATCATTTAAAATTACAGTAAAATATAAACCCACCATTGGTTGCAGGGTTTACAAATACAAAAAAACCCCACTATATATAAAATACATATGCCACAGATTTAAAATATGCCTCTGTGCATATACTGTTTTTATTCTTCTGTTGGGCTTCTGTGCTGTTTTATTTCTATTAACAGGTTTACATTCAGAATAAATTATATACAGAACTATTATCCAAAACACTGCTTCATGTGTTTGTATTGAATTTTGTTGTACAGCAGATATTTGCAACATTTTGTGTTTACAAATAACTGTCAATCTGTTGAGGACTGATCTGTCTTCTCTAATTTGGGTTTTGGACTTAATAACATGACAGTTGATGGAATTAAAACCAGCTGTAAAAGCTTTTAAATAAATGAGTTTGAACTGTTTCAAAGCAGATTCTCAAATCCGTAAGTGCACATAAAAGTGCCCCTAATTAATCACTAATTACACTTATGTGTCAGTCTCATTAGACAGCTCAATGTTGCAGGTCGATGACCTTTCGTCAGAACTGATGAAGGGGCTTCGACCTGAAACGTTAACTCTGTTTCTCTCTCCACAGATGCTGCCTGACCCGCTGAGTATTTCCAGCATTTTCTGTTTTTATTTCAGATTTCCAGCTTCCGCAGTATTTTGCTTTTGTTTTCACTAGAATTCACCAGGTGGGAAAAAGAAATGTCACGTTGGCCCATTAGGGTTTGCACTTTGAGGTTTTGTTGAGGCGTACTGCTGGACCAAAGTTATACTGGACAATCTGTACCTGAGGTGGGAGTGTTTGATGCTGACTCTGAATGCAAAAAGTGGAAAACAAGAGTACCATAGTCTGAAGGCAGATAGCTTCATTTTGATAACAAATCTATCCTTCTCTTACCACCATTTCCCTCCCCCCCGTTAAAATAAATTAAATAATTTCACTGTGAAGTGGAATGTTTCAGAATTTAGAAGATTTTATTATGTAATTGTCGAGCTCCCATGACATTGCACATGGTAAGTGAAAGAATATGGTCACTCTCATTTGTGTCTGATGCCTGCATGTTGCTACTTCTTTCAGTGAAACATTATTAATAACTCCTGTGATGTATAACAGATGAATGGAGGATCTAAGCCATACTTTATTGCAGGGAAATAATAACTGTTTCTGTGAGGTACCAACCATTACCAAAAATAAAATATTGTCACTTTTTTTTTACAAATGTTATATTTGACATTCTTATTTATTGGCATCACATTTCTTTTCTCTCTCCTGCACTAACTTTATTCTGCCCCCTACTCTTGTAAAAAGCATGGCTGGAATTTTCTGGGGTCCGTGCGGGCATGATTGGAGGCGGGTTGGGTGGGAAATTTGCAATATCTTGGAACGGGTCTGAAACCGCGTCATCTCATACCCACGCTGTCATATGTATAAGAACATAAGAACTAGGAGCAGGAGTATGCCACCTGGCCCCTCGAGCCTGCTCCGCCATTTAATAAGATCATGGCTGATCTGATCATGGACTCAGCTCCACTTCCCTGCCCGCTCCCCATAACCCTTTATTCTCTTATCGCTCAAAAATCTGTCTATCTCCGCCTTAAATATATTCAATGACCCAGCCTCCACAGCTCTCTGGGGCCGAGAATTCCACAGATTTACAACCCTCTGAGAGAAGAAATTTCTCCTCATCTCAGTTTTAAATGGCCGGCCCCTTATCTCTTAGTTTTAGTTTCCCCTATGAGTGGAAATATCCTCTTTGCATCCACCTTGTCGAGTCCCCTCTCATTATCTTACATGTTTCAATAAGATCACCTCTCATTCTTCTGAACTCCAATGAGTATAGGCCCAACCTACTCAACCTATTTTCATAAGTCAACCCCCTCATCTCCAGAATCAACCTAGTGAACCTTCTCTGAACAGTCTCCAATGCAAGTATAACCTTCCTTAACTACGGAGACCAAAAGTGTACACAGTATTCTAGGTGTGGCCTCACCAATACCCTGTACAGTTGCAGCAGGGTTTCTCTGCTTTTATACGCTATCCCCCTTGCAATAAAGGTCAACATTCCATTTGCCTTCCTGATCATTTGCTGTACCTACATACTAATTTTTTGTGTTTCATGCACAAGGACCCCCAGGTCCCTCTGTACTGCAGCACAGTGTGAATGGGAATACCACCAAAACACATTAAATAATTTTTTTTAAAAACACATTACATATTTAAAGTTAATTAAATGCAATTTAGTTAAATATTTTATACAAAAATTAATTTTGTTAATTTTTTTTAATGGGGGGAAAATTGCAGTGAGGCTTCCTTCTTGCGAACGCATCCGACCCGAAAAAAATCTACGAAACAACCTACGAAACATAGGATTCTGGTCTGACGCCTTCATTCACTGCACAGCGGACGGGGATCTGTCTTCCACGTACGGACATCGACGTTGCAATCACGTGGGCCTGGACCACCAATCACAATGCAGTATTCTCATTGATAAAAATGGGAACTCCGTTTGTACGATTCCCATTACTATCCATGAGAACACCCCCCAAAAACAAGAAACACAGCACAATAAATAAAAAAAACTCACATATTTAAAATTAATTGAAATTAAATGTAATTAAATGTTATAGAAAAAAATATATTTTTTGGAAAATTTTTTAATTGTGTTTTAATCGGGTTAAAAGTAAACTTACCTTAATGGACAGGGTTTTTAAACATAAAAATGAATGATTAAATTTAATTTTTCTATGTTTTAAAAGTGTTACGCGGGTAAAAGTATGCTATGCGTTTGCTTTTACCAGGCATAAAAGTTTGAAGGACATTCGCTGGGCATGAGTTGGGCAAATAACCCAATCTCTCCCGCACGGACTTCTTTCCTGCAGAGATGCGTAGAATCTGTCTGAAGAAATTTTGACAGACGGGAAAGCCGGATTTTGGTGCATGCTCATCGCGCCCCGAGAACCAGCTTTTGCGAGGCCTCGCCGGGTCCATGCGCACTTTGTACGCACCCGGCAAGGCCACAATATTTGGCCCAATATGTTTTAACAGCGCTAAAACTAAACTTACCTATAGTTTTTAATATATAAATGAATGCTAACTTTTTATTTTTCTATATTTTTTAATTCATGCTGGTAAAAGCAGGTCATATGCCTGCTTTTACCATCGTAAGAATTTCAAGGGCATTCGCTGGGCGGAAGTTGGGAAAATAGCCCAACTCTCCACTCGCGGAGGCCCTTTACTTTCGAATGCAGGCGATCTGTCAAGAGGATTCTTGACAGATCGCATAGTCCAGGTATAGGCAGCCCCTACGGGTGCAAGCACACCTTGTACAGGCCCGTAAGGGCCGTGAATTCAGCCCCTGTATATTTAACATTCATGATGCAACAATTCTGATAGAGACTGTTGATATTTGGCTTCATGCCTTAAGTGAAGAAAGAGATAAATTATTTTCTGCTCTGCTAATCAGTTTCTTGCTCAAAAAAGAAATGCATATTCAAATTGCCGTAAAAATTAGCAAATTCATAAGTGAACCATCGGTATGAAAACAGATTGAAGACAACCATGTTTCAAGTTCAGACAGTAAACAACAATTAAATATTTAAACAGCACAACTCGTTCCTGGAATGACGCATTAGCCATATTTCAGTCCAGAACACGGCAGTATACTTGGCAAAGAAACAGGGGCCGAAATTGCCCTCCGCACACAACTCGAAATAAATGATTATTCTCTGACCCAATCCATGGGCGAAGAATAGAAGGAAATTGGCCTCTAAATTCTTTTATTTGTCCGGGAGGTGTTTGAGGTGGAAGTGGGTCGGGAGCAGGGTGTCAGCAGCATCGCGCTGATGCATAGCAACGTTCTTCCCCTTCAGTTGAAGGGGAGGGCCGCTTTGCGAGCTCTGCAGCCACTTTAGTGGTGCCCACTGGGCCACTAGGGAGGGTGGCCCGGTACCCAAGAGGGGGTGCCGGGCTACCTGTTGGTGGCCTGGCCGAACCCGTGGCTGCCATTGTCAGGCCGACTTCAGTGTCGGCCAACAATCAAAATAAAATAGCAGCTGCGGCAGAGCGGCCACCTCTCAAGAGCGGATGCGTGGCCACCCACTGGCAGCTTCCCGCCAGGAAAGACTGTGGGGGGGGCACCGACGGGCGACTGCTCTGCTCCTGCAGGGCAATATCCCTCGCGGGGCAGCAAGGGGTCGCCACCGGACGGTAAGGGGTTGGCGCATGCCCGATGGGCCTGGAACACGGGCTGTTCCCGGCCCGGGGGCAATTTCTGATGGGTCGGCCCATCTGCCTGTCCGCGGTCAGAAAAGCCTTTCTGCCTCTTGGACCACAAGGAGGGGTCAATTTCAGCCCGTGTTTTATTGAAAGTTTTTTTAAAAAACAGAATCAGCATGTCCACGCTGCAGGATGCTGATGCACTAATTTACTGCACTGTAGAAATGGGAGCTCACGGCCCTGTGCCCGTCAGTCTTCATGGACATAATTGCTCGAGTTGTCAGGGGGAAAAAAAACAGAAAATAGGTCGCTACTTTGGTAGCGGGGGAGGGATGGGTGGTCGGTGTGGGGGAGCGAGCTTAAAGAAAATCACACACACAGGTCACATCAATCTAGACTGCTGCTGTGCACATTATGTACAAGTTGCCTATTCGTGCTTTCAGATGGAGAATGGTGCAGACGTGGAGGGAAAAAGGGGATTAACTAAAAAAATTCTAAAAATAAAATGGAAACACAAATACATATTTTGCTTTACTATGGCCTTCGAGAACTATTTTGCAATTTGGAACACAAAAGCTTTCTAAATATTACTCAATTAAATGTTATAGTTTATACATATTACAAAAAAACTATTAAGCATATTTTGAATGATACTCATTATGTATCCAAGTTTCTTTTCACTTATTTGTCAATGCTTCTCTAGCTAAAAATCTGTATTTAAAATGCCAGCAACAAAAACCCAGGGTGAATATAAACAGCATCCTATAACTAAAAGGGAAAACAAAGTCTCACATCAGGCTTAGTTTCAGAGTACAGAAATTCTGTGGTGGGGAGGTATAGAATAGAGAAATAGGATTAAAGTTGTAGAGTGCTTACTGCACACAGCCAGACACATTGTGCTTTATTGATCTTCCCTTCATGCTCTGTTAGATTAAAGCCAAGTAACAGTTGATGTGCACAGCAGACAGCAAGGAATAAATGAGTAGCCACTCTATGGTCTGCTTTGTGCTTCTTGCCTGCAGTTCACAATTAATACCCTTGCTTTTTCTCAACTCAACATTCTTGATTAAAGCTCTCCTGTATATTTCTGAAGGACATAAAATGCGCACAAGTTAATTGGCACCCTGTTGATGGGAGCATCCATTTAAATGCAATAGTTGTTCAAACACCAAATTATTTCCATTGGAATTTAAATAGAACGAAATGTATAGTACACTTGAAACTACAGTTGTTGCATTATAACTAACTCTGTGCCAACAGATGAACCATCATCTAAAGCCTCCAATGAGATATGACAAATATATGGTGAAAAGTAATGGACCAATTTTTTTGCTCATGAAGAAAAACAACTACTATCAAATAGAACAGGTTGCAAGGTGAATCATATAGTGAAAGCTTCCACAAATGGTATGGCTTGACAAATGAAGTCGAGCTGGCCCACAGTGTTTTGTAACTTTCAATCTCTCTTTAGCCAAAGAGTGTCTGGAGCTTGAAAGCTAATTCTGAGGAAAACAGGACTCCATTTCACTGGAATCCAGTTCAATCCCTAAGGAGGTTAAACACACCAAATTCAACTGACATGGCAAAGGTAGAGAATACAGAGTGATGGTGCCAATGTGGGGCAAGAACAGAAAAACACTTCAATGTTGAATTCCCATACTTTCACATGCTGAAAGCCTCAAATGGTCCACAAGTTAGTTATACCCAGGTTGGACGATCAATTTGCAGGTCAAGACCGCTGCGGACCTACACCGGAGTTTTCTCTGGCTTCACCGTGCCCAGGCATAGTTCACCATCTTTCGGGTCCCATCACGCACAATTTGCTCCATCTGCCCAAGGAGCGGATGAGACAGGCCGGAGATGTGCCCACTGCACGGGACAGCAGGATCCCATCTTGACCAACCGGTGTTGGCCTTCATTTCATTGCCCCTTAGGGTTTCATGCTGCCTTTTGGTTTGTGTAGCTGCAATATAGCTGCACTGTAACTAACTCCATCGAAAAGTATTATGTACTTTTAAAGGAGAGACGCAAATGAAAATCAAGAAAATCAAAATCCCTAAGCCAGACTGGTAAAGGTCTGCAGGTCAAAAATGCTGCTTTTTTCATTCAGACGGGGTGATTTTAAATCTATCCGCTCAGCAGAAACCTGGCGGGTGGGCAGTTAAAATCGCTCTGGCTCTCACCTGTCCGAAAGCCTCCATGATCGCAACATCTGCAATTTTAACCTGCTTTCCTGAGCAGGCAGCAAGGACATGTGCCCGGAGCCAACAGGGTCCTTCTTTACATATGCATGTTGCAGCACAATGACACCATTGAGACGCGACTGTAATTTTAACTCAGTCCTGTGTGGGGAATCCACCCGGAATTAAAATTGGGGCCTGTCCAAAGTCTGCACTAAATGAACTATGTGATCAACTTTAGCACACTTGACAAAGAATAATGTGATCAATAGTATAATTTAGGTCCATGCAGGTGTTGGATAAAGTGAAATTTGACAAGAATATTCTCGGAAACAGTGGTGTAGGGTAAAGAAAGTACTTTGAGATAGGCATCATCTTGTCCAAATATATTGTAAAAACCTATCTTGTTCATACATACAGAAAATATTTTGCTGCACAATAATAATTTGCTCAAAGTAAACACTGGTCTCTAACGACCTCTGCTGTGTAGCTCCACAGAATTTCACAGCTGCAATCAGTACTCATTGTACAGGAATTATGTAGTTCATGATGCAGTATATGACAGCGTCAATGTACTACACCACCAAACCGAGTTTAGCATCTAAACCTTTATGAGTTCATCTTCTAGCGTTTAGGATTTTAGTTTCCACTAGTATATATAACTGAACTGAAATATGTCTTTATATTTTTCTTCTCTTCCAATTTCTCCTTAATCCTCACTTTCCTCAACACCCACTGATTAAAGTTTAGGCACAAAAGCCGAGAAATTCGGATCATTTGTGCCTCCCGTTAGCGCCCGGGCAAAAATGATTTTGCGACGCCCGCTAAATTTGGATTTAGCTTTTTTGATAGTTTATAAAATTGGTACTTTGGACAGTTTAACTGTTTGTGCTGCAGCAGTATTTAAATGAAAATCCTTTCCTGAATAAAAATATTTTCGGAAAAATATTCGGTACCGCCCCGCTTTGGGCCAGACGCAGAGGTCTCGCATCTTACGAGAAATTGGGGTTACTGCTCCTGAATGGAAGTGGAGTGCTAAATAAAGCGCTCCACGTCCTTTTTTGGCGGGAGTTTAGCGGTAACCCATAGTGCCCCGCTCCGCTGAGCCGGCAATGTTGACGTGATTGGTGCGCGTAGTGCCCCGGACCCTAAATTGGGTAACGTCCTCTGAAGCTGCGGCGATGAATGAGAGTGACAGCTTCAGGAGACGCTTACCAGGTGGCCAGCCACTCAAGGGGTGAAAGTTAAAGGGGAAATTTGTTTGTGTGCCCCGTTGGCGATTTGATTGCTTTGATCGGTCAGCGCGGTACTCTGCTTGCGTGCCGGCTGTTGGCGTGGCATCCCTGCTCCCCGGTGATCCAGGTAGGACCCCTTTGTTTGTAGCAGAGCACGAAGCCTTGGCCCGTTCCTTTAATTTAGCGAAGAGACCCTCCTATCCGCTAGCGCCACGCTCCTGATGCATCCGCTCCACTACTGCCCCAGAAAGGACGCGGAGCGCTTTATTTAGTAACCCTAATTTCTTGCGAGATGCGAGACCTCTGTGCCTGCCGCAGTCTCTCACCTCGCGAGTGTTACTGCCCCAAAGCAGGGCGGTACCGAAAATATATTTATTCAGGAAAGGACCAAACAGTTAAACTGACCAAAGTACCAATTTTATAAACTGTCAAAAAAGCAAAATTCTGTCTACAATATATTAACAAACTAGTTATTCAACTATGCTACAGTACTACCCAAACAAATATAAACTTTATTAAAACAATAAATGGCAGCATAAGATTATTCCCCCAATCAAAAGAATCATCAAAGTAGCTGACTATATGGATTATAAATACATTTTGAGTTGTGGTGTAGAAATTCTATCAAGGAAGTTGGAAGGTAAAAAAACTGCAAAGAATTGATGCCCACTTCTGACTATATTGATTTCTGTGAATATTGATTCACCCTTCATACTTGGTTAGATTAAAGGAAAGCAATAACTGACATGCACACATCACATAGACTATATGAGAAACCATAGTTTGTACATTGGGCCTGAAATCCCGGTGCTGGTCTTCTCATGAAAACAGTTAAAAAGATCCGCACCTACCTTTTCCTGCTGCGCCCTCCAGAGATTCCGGTCACAGGCCTCCTCTCCCTGTGCATCGGAGCGCGTTCATGTCTTGCAGATGCGCAGGGAGAAGCTGGAGTCACCTGGCGCTGGACAGCCAATGAAGGTATAGTATTCTCATTCATAATAATGGGAGCTCCGTAAGTAGGAGTTCTCATTATGATTGCGAAACACCCTCCTCCCGCCAACACCAAAACACCAATAAAAAAATAGGAAAAAAAAATCACATATCTAACATTAATTTAAATTAAAGGTAATAAATGTGTTACAAAAAATATATATTTTTCCGATTTTTAAAAATTTTTTGTAATTATGGTTTCAAATAAATTTACCTTAGTGGGCAGGGTTTTTAACATTAAAAGGTGTTTTAAAATTTTATTTTTTAATGTATTTTATATGTTTTAAAACTCTTACACTGGTAAAAGTAGGCTATGTGCTTGCTTTTACCAGGCGTAAGAGTTTTAAGGACATTCGCTGGGCAAGAGACAGGCAAATACATCAATCTTGCCCATGCAAATGTCCTTCTCCCCAAGATGCGTTGGATCTGTCAGAGCTTGACAAAAAGCCGGTTTTCGGCGCATGCGCATCACCGTGCGAAAAGCCGGCTTTTGCAATGCCTTCCCGGGTCCGTACACACTCCATACGGACCTGGAGAGGCCGGAATTTCAGGCCCATTGAGTCACCAGTTTAGAAGTATTGGTCTGATCTTGCTCAGGTCTATATTTTTCATGCAAGTTACCCTGTGCATTCGTGCAGAATTTGTATTTTTTTAAACTTTTACAAGCATTTATTTCCTTCATCTCTTATTTAAATTATGAAATCAGTCCCCATAAGAATGTAGTAAAAGTACAAAAAAGTTGATATGAAGTGAAGATTAATCTTTAATTAACTGCAGTTAAGAGTAAAATCGGGCTGTGTGTACAACCAGCATTGCACCCAATCCAATCAGTTTTCTGATGGGCGGTGCGGTATGACTGCGTGCTAAAATCGATGTGCAGAGCCGTTCTCTAAGCAGTTCAATGTAAATCTTTAGACAGGGCAGGCAGCATGATCCACATTATCTACATTTAAGTGAATTTGAGGGTAGATTTAACAAGAGTATCTGTTGGAAGTCAAAGGGATACACTGGGCACTTTTCCCACCAATTTGACACCACACTGGAGTTACACTATGCAGTGGCAAACCGAAGCAATGGGACTAAGCTACCTCAACAGGCAGTCAGTCTCACATCACTTCTGCCCAGAGTTACTGGAGCCCTAATCGATGTCCCCGATTGTGCAGCTGGCTGAGGTTCCTGCGCAGCCGGCTAACCGCCTGTTAAATGCAACAGTCGCGCAAGCGCGGATTTTTGAATGGGTCATGTGTGCTCCTTTGGAGGGAACATTGGCCCTAACTCTGGACTCACCCATTAGCATTCATTATCATAGGGATAACTCACCCATTAGCAGTCATTACCATTAGTGGAACTGGCACGAAAGCTCCAGTGCAAACATATCCGTTCGTTTTGACACTGGTATAAATTGACTGAAGTTTTTCCAGCTCTGAGTCAGATTAGATATGAACGAAAGAAGTTATATTAAATTGCATTTGGCAGGCTGCTGATTGAGACAAGTTTCAATTTCTCATGCAATAAACAATTCTGCCATATTATATCGAATCTATATCTGAAAATGAAAATGTAAACATACAGGGGCCGAAATTGCCCTCCGCCCATTTGAATTAAATCAATAATCTCTGCACGAATCCACGGGGCGGAGGACAGAGGGAAATTTGTTTCTTTAACTTTGGAAAAATCATTGGGGCGATGTTTGGAGTGACTGAGGGACAGAAGTGCGTGGGTAGCGGGGCGGAAGGCGGGCGGTGTCATCAGCACCGCACTGAGCATGTCAGCATGACGCTTATGATGTCAGCGCAACACGGTTGACACGTCACAACGTTCCTCCCCTTCACTTAAAGAGGGGCTCTGCGAGCTCTGCAGCCACCTTAGCGGCGCCCACTGGGCCATCAGTGAGGGCTTCGGCCAGGCCAATGGTCCGGCACCCAAGAGGGGGTGCTAGGCTGCCTGTTGGCGGCCCGGCCAAACCTGTGGCTGCCATTGTTCAAAGTTGGCCGACAATTAAAATAAAATGGCAGCCGCGGCGGTGCGCCTTCCCCTTTAAGGGCGGATGCGTCGCCCAGCCACGAGCAGCTTCCCGCTGGGAAAAGCTGTCAATGGCATCGACCAGCGTTGCCTCTGCTCCTGCAGGGCAATTTCCCTCGCGGGGCGGAAAGGGGTCGGCGCATGCCCAACAGAGGAGGAACATAGGGCGCGGCAGAAACCCGTTTCCTGCCGCCCCTGGCCCGGGGGCAATTTCGGATGGGTCGAACCATCCCCCTGCCCCCCCCAGTCGGAACGGCCTAAGAGACGGTAATGGACCTTAAAGAGGGGGGTAATTTCGGCCTCACAGACTTAAATACATATTTATACATTGAGATAAAATGCAGTAACAGCTTCATGGTTTCCCTACACTGGAGCTCTACTTCAGTTGAAAACTCATTGATATACTTGGTTTTAAATTCCCTTACAATTTACATGACACATTTAGCCCTAAACCCGGACATGAACTGGGGAGTAACGATATGCTGCAAGGAGGGTCATGGGGTGGTGAAGAGGAACTGGATCAAGTTGTCTTTATGAACTAGACTGATCCAGAGCTGGATACAAACTGGTACTTTATGGCTGGGTAAGATATAAACAAAGAACAAATCTGAATATGGCACTGTAGTTTTACTGGAACTTCTGAAGCAACCCATGAGGTGATCTAATTGAAACATACAATATTCTTACAGGGCTTGACAGGGTAGATGAAGGGAGGATGTTTCCCGTGGCTGGGGAGTCCAGAACCAGGGAGTCTCAGAATAAGGGGTCAGCCATTTAAGACCGAGAGGGTGGTAAATCTTTGGAATTCTCTATCCCAGAGGGCTTCAGATGATCAGTCTTTGAGTGTATCAAGACAGAGGTTGAAAGATTTTTGAATATTAAGGGAATCAAGGGATATGGGGACAGTGCAGGAAAGCGGAGTTGAGGTAGAAGATCAACCGAATGGCCTACACCTGCTCCTAATTCTTATGTTGTTATGACCACTGCTTTGTCCACACTGATTTGTCTAATACAAGTTGCTGACTATCATTTTAACTTTGGATATGTTGCTTCACACAAAAAAAAATCACCAGTACACTTCAGGCAGGAAATCAGTGAACTATTCTTCAATGGTGATCCAAGTGTAAATAGTATGAATACTTCATTAGTTTAGTAATAGGTTTTCTACTGATTAAAAACATTAAAAAACTTTACTAAATTGATGTATAAAATTGTCTTGCGTGTCTTTAAATACCTTCACTGATGTTTCTAATTGAAGGCCTCAACTTCTCTCAAAACTTAGTAAAGTGTTTGCTCCAAGATTAGTCTATGACTCTTAACACATTGATATTGTAATGTCTGTAGCTCCACACTGTGGGCTCCTGTGTTACTTCAGCCAGTGCTGTTTATAATAAAGAACCAGGTCACCTAACTTCAGGAGACTTCTGGAAGCTTCTGCCATCTTAAAGGCTGTGTGTGCTGTGTGCTCTCTGAAGCTATCACAATGGCGATGACGATGGGATTAAGCGGATAAAACAAAGCTGAAATTTTGTTGCCGAAGGATTCAGCCAGCCGACAGAGAGACTTTAAGAGCTTCTCTGTTTTGATGAACAGCTACAAATCCAAGGTAAATTACAAACACACTTGTTTGAACAGCCAGAGTCCAGATGGCCGTGTCTATGGGGGTAATAGGGCATTTGCCGAGTTTCAATGCGACCGTGAAAGTTTCAGAGCATATGTGGATCGGCTCGAAATCTTTTTCACCGCAAATAATATAATCAAAGTCCTCTAGAATGAAAACCAGAACCGGGTGGTGTTGGAACGAAAAAGGGCTATTTTCTTAACTGAAACAGGGCTCGAGGTGAATGAAACCCTGATAAATTTGCTTGTGCCTGTCAAGCCAAAGGACACAACTCTGAAGCAGATTCTAAGTTAGAACAGCACTACAGCCCCGTGCCCTCAGAAATTTTTGAAAATTATCATTTCGGAAACAAAATCAGAAGGCCGAAGAAAATATCAGAGAGTACATTGTAGCATTAAAAAAGCTATCTATTTACTGTAATTTAGGAAACTTTCAGGATCGAGCATTGCGTGACCGCTTTGTTTGTGGGATGAAAAATGATGCGATCAGAAGAAAGTTACTGACAACTCTTAACTTGACTTTTGATTTAGCTTGTCAGACAGCTATGTCAATGAGCATGGCCGAACAATATTTCCGAGAATTTCATCCTATTTTCAGTCGTCAAGACAACCGAGGTAAATCGCCTGCAGGTTAACAGTAAAAGGCGGTTGGGCCCCAAAGTCTCAGAAACTGGCAATGGTAACATAGAAACATAGAAAATAGGTGCAGGAGCTGGCCATTCAGCCCTTCTAGCCTGCACCGCCATTCAATGAGTTCATGGCTGAACATGAAACTTCAGTACCCCCTTCCTGCTTTCTCGCCATACCCCTTGATCCCCCGAGTAGTAAGGACTTCATCTAACTCCCTTTTGAATATATTTAGTGAATTGGCCTCAACTACTTTCTGTGGTAGAGAATTCCACAAGTTCACCACTCTCTGGGTGAAGAAGTTTCTCCTCATCTCGGTCCTAAATGGCTTACCCCTTATCCTCAGACTGTGACCCCTGGTTCTGGACTTCCCCAACATTGGGAACATTCTTCCTGCATCTAACCTGTCTAAACCCGTCAGAATTTTAAACAGAGCATTGAAGTCCTAACTATCGGTGCCTGGGACAACACATTGCTCAAAGTTGTCCATATGTGAAGGCAGAGTGTTTCTTCTGCAGGAAAACTGGGCATCTTGCGAAGGCATGCCGACTGAAGGGTAAATCAGTTTTCAAAGCTATGAGTAGAAATCCCCAGAGACTACATAGCATGGAAGAACAACAACAGGACGAGGAGATTTTAGAGCTAAACGTCATCAGGAGCACGAGGTTAACGGACAGAGATTCGAAAAGTATCATAATCCATTGCAGGAATCAAGATATCCATGGAAATCGACACTGGTGCATCTGTGAGTATAGTACCAGAGTCGCTATACCTCGACAAATTGAGAGAGCTGTGAGGCTACTTGAGAGAGAACATCCCAGTGGTAGGTCGTATCACCGTGCTGGTGAAATACAAGGATCAATTTCAGAGCTTGCCTCTAATAGTAATGGCAGGAGGCAAGTCTGCCTTACGAGGAAGAAATTGGTTGGGATCACTGAAGCTGGATTGGAGTGAGATTTTTCATGTTGAAACGAGATTTGCATCCAGTGAAGATGTCATCAAGAATTATCTGAAGGTGTTCTGCAAAACGGGCAGTCCGATCCAAGGCTTCAAGGCGAGTGTAGAAGGATGCTAGATCGGTTTACTGCAAGCCACGTTCCGTACCATATGCACGCAAGGAGAAAGTTGAGCAAGAACTCAAAAGACTAGCGAGTGAGAATATTTTCTCTAAGATGATGTATGTAATTGGGCTACACCCATTGTTGTTGTACCTAAGTCTGATGGCAAGGTAAGATTGTGTGGTGATTATGAAGTAACCGTAAACCAGATTCTAGAGGGTAATGTCCCCAATACACTGCCAAATATGGAAGATTTGTTCTCAACACTGACAGGTGGTCAGATCTTCTCAAAGTTGGATCTTACGAATGCCTACTTACAGCTTGAACTAGATGAGGAGTCCAAATCATGCTTGATTATCAATACTCATCTAAGCCTATATCAATTTAATAGGCTACCATTTGGAGTATCTTCCGCCCCTGCCATATTCCAAGGGGTGATGAATCAAATTTTGCAAGATATTGAAGGGGTAGCATGTTATTTAGATGACATGCTAATTTCAGCACCAAATAGGCAAATTCATAATAATAGATTGAATGAAGTCCTCAAACGGCTAGAGAAGTACAGAGTACGAATGTCTCCTCGCAAGTGTGAGTTATTTCAAAACTCAGTGGAGTACTTAGGGTACAGAGTAGACAAAGATGGTTTACATCCAACCAAGGGAAAGCTGGATGCAATCAGAAATGTACCCACTCCCAAGAATGTCACCGAACTTCGATCATTTTTGGGTCTTTTGAACTATTATGGGAAGTTCCTACCAAATTTGGTTACAGTATTACATCCACTGAATGAACTATTGAAAAAACAGGTCCAATGGAAGTGGTCAAAAGAATGCGATACAGCATTCAAGGAGTGTAAAAGCAAATTGGTAGAGAGCACCATGTTAGTTCAGTGTGACATAACTACGGAGATCAAGCTAGCATGTGATGCTTCTCTGTATGGAGTTGGGGCAGTAATCTCTCACGTATCACGTAGTGGGGAGGAGAAACCAATTGCTTTTGCTTCACGCACTCTCAGTGCCAGTGAGCCTAATTATGCGCAAATCGAAAGGGAAGCTTTAGCATTAATTTTTGGGGTCAAGAAGTTCCACAAATACTTGTATGGTCGTAAGTTTACCATCGTTACAGACCATAAGCCCCTGACAGCAATCCTCCATCCAAAGTCCCCAGTTCCAACGTTAGCTGCAGCCCGAATGCAGAGATGAGCTTTGATTCTGTCAGCATATACATATATTGAATACAGACGATCAGCTGATCACAGTAACGCTGATGCTATGTCTAGACTGCCTTCCCCATCACAAGTTACACCCGATAGGGAAGAAGTGTTCTATTTTTCATACATGGATGAACTGCCAGTCACAGCTAAAGAGATTAGTAGAGTAACCAAACGTGACCCAGTTATATCAAAGGTGTATGATTATATTGCAAATAATGGCCTCCCAGGGTGTGGCAAAGGCTACATATTGATTTTACTGAGCTAGAAGGACAACAATTGTTCATTGTGATTGATAGTCATTCGAAGTGGGTCGAGGGGTTTCCAATGTAGAAAATAACAAGTGAAACATTAGACATTTGGCAAAGTTTATTTTCTTCATTTGGCCTCCCAGAAGAAATTGTTTCTGATAATGGACCACAATTTTGTTGAAAAGAATTTGCACAGTTCATAAGCAAACATGGTGTGAAACATACCAAGGTTCCACTGTACCACCCTGCTTCGAATGGTGCAGCAGAGCGCACTATTCAAATTATAAAACGTGCCCTTATCAAACAGATGTTGGAGCTATGATAATTGAAATTTACATTGTTTGGCCATGTTCCTCCCTGGCACTTACCTAATTCATATAAAACTGGTATGTTCCTAATCCACTGGCTTGGCCTGCTGATGTTGGATTCTTGGTTGGATGTTGGGAGGGGCGGCGGGGGGGGGGGGTCTTCAACGGGGGTGCCTGAAGACTTCGGGGTTGGGGGACATCAATGGAGGACCAGAGAGATAGGGGGAGGAGAAGATCGCAGGGTGGGGGGTGGGGGACATGGAGGATGGTTCAATCGCTGGAGTGGTCGTAACTTGGAGGGCCGTGGGTGAGGGGCGAGCATTCCTGCTCCTCCTAGCCCACAAGCAGTGCTGGAAAGGCACTTACCTGTACCATCCAGCAGCCCTCACCTCTCTTCAGCTGCCAGGTTTCCCGACACCCGGGATTCCCAGGTGGGCCAGGAGAAGCAGGAGTGCTTCCCCCTGCCAGTGTTAAAGCTGAAACAGAGAAAAAAAATCTGAGGCATGCAGCCTCATTAAAATATTTAAATGAGGGACCCGTCTCCTGAGAGCAGGTTGGTTGCTTGTCCCCAGTCCCGCCTCCATGAAAACTGGAAAGGGGCGGATTCCAGTGGGTTGGGTTCGGGTTTGAAATTTTTTAAATTTTAACTTCCCACCCCACCCAAACCCATCCGATTTTGGGGTTTTAAATTACCCCCATCATTTCTGTAACTGTAATTCCCCAGGATTCTCATTTGCAGGCCCGAACACTCATAATTAGACATATCAGATGAGACCTGTCCTCGCCACCCCGCTTCTCAAGACAGTTTGTCTCTAAGCTGTGCCATTTGCTCCAGGCTGACCTGCAGACAATTACTCAGACAGGGACGGCTGTGAATGTTACCACAGTATTAAGCTTTCATGCTATTGCATTCTTCCACAGGCAACATCTGCCCGAGAAGCCAGTATACGGCCCAGTAGCGTATCACACAAGTGACAGATGCTTTTTCTGCTGGGGGCAGAATGTTCACTTTCCAAGTGAAAAAGTGGCATCTGCTGGATAAGCTGCAGAACTTTCACCAGCTGGCAGGGTTTCCGAGAATACATGGCATGGTAGATTGCACTTACATGGTTGTGAGGGCTCCTCACATCAAACCCATGACCTAAATGAAAAGATGGGGCTTGTGTTTAATTCTGCAGAGTAGTGTGACCACATCATCATTACAATGCATATTGATGCCTAATGTTCAAGATGTAACTATGACGCCTTCATTACATGGCAATCAAATCAGCATGTTATTACTTGAAGCGTTTGGGGGTTCAGGGCCATCTTCTACAGCCCTGGCTGAGGAACCTATTGAGAAACCCCAACCTAGAGCAGAACAATACAGTGAGGCGCTTGCTTCAACCAGAGGTAATGTGGAACACACAGTCATATTGTTACCTCTAGACTTGACTATTCCAATGCTCTCAGGGCGGGCCTCCCATCTTCCACACTCCATAAATTTGAGCTCATCCAAAACTCTGCTGCCCGTAACCTAACTCGCTCCAAGTCTTGTTCACCCATCACCTCTGTGCTCACTGACCTACATTGGCTTCCGGTCCAGCAACACCTCAATTTTAAAATTCTCATCCTCATTTTAAAATCCCTCCATGGCCTCGCCCCTCCCTATCTCTGTAATCTCTTCCAGCCCTACAACCCTCTGCGATCTCTGCGCTCCTCCAATTCTGGCCTTTTGCGCATCTCTGATTTCAATCGCTCCACATTGGTGGCTGTGCCTTCAGCTGACTGGGCCCCAGGCTCTGGAATTCCCTCCCGAAACCCCACAAGTTTTACCACCTGACTCCGCAATCCCCACCCCATAGAATATACAGGTTGCACAAGTCATAAGAGGACCTTACTGAGGAATTGTGTATAAGTAGAGTGCACTTCACCAAAAAGACCATGGGGAAGCTCTTTCACCTGCTGCTTGAGGACCTGCACTCATGCTTATCTGTCTGCATTGCTCTATTTATGGCTATGAAGGTGACCACCACGTTGAACCTTAATGGCACAGGCTCATTTTAGGCCTACATGGAAGATCTCAGCGATATCAGCCAGACTACCGTACTGGCATGCATTTGTCAGGTGACTGGTGAACTTTTCTGAAAAGCTGGCAAATTCATCATCTTTGGCATCACAAGAAGATAGGATTAACAACAACAACTTGCATTCATATAGCGCCTTTAACACAGTAAAACATCACAGGAGCGTTACTGAACAAAATTTGACACCGAGCTACATAAGGAGATATTAGGGCAGGTGACCAAAAGCTTGGAAAAAGAGGTTGGTTTTAAGGAGCGTCTTAAAGGAGGAGACAGAGGCAAAGAGGTTTAGGAAGGGAATTCCAGAGCTTAAATCCTAGGCAGCTGAAGCCACGGCCACCAATTGGGGTCATTCAGTTATAGGGGGTTGTTGGCTTCCCTAAGGTCCTGGGTGCAATCGATGGCATCCATGCTGCTTTGCAGGCTCCTACAGAATAACCACTTAATTACCTCAACAGGAAGGCCTTCCACTCCCTCACTGAACAGATTGTATGTGACCATATGCAAAGAATCCTCCACATATCCATGGGAGGAGGGGTTATCCATTGGCCTACTCTCTTCCCTGAAGAGGTCAGTGAGGGCTGAATATCAAAGGATAAACGCATGCAGAAACACAGCAAGCTTTGATATGAAGGCACTATTGCATTTATATTGGAAATTCCCCTTTAGATACCAAACTGTGAGCATCGCCTTGAGAAATCTACCATTGTCTAGTATATAGTTATGATGGAAAATGATAACTCACATTTTGTGCAATGTGTCACTTTGCTGAATTCCGTGCGAAAGCCATTATTCTATTAATTCATTTAGAAGCAATAATGGCCCAAATATCCAACAGTATAAACAAGACTGCAGCATGAAAGACCTTGGGCTAGAAATTCGGTATCGCCCCGCTTCGAGGCGGTGGTGGCACCGGATCATTATCTTTAGCGCAGGGCGATGTCTACCGCCTCAAAGTGGGATATTCAGTTGTATCGCCCCAAGAGGAGAGTGGATCACTAAGAGAAGCGTTCCACACTCCTCTTCGGGCGCTAACGGAGCGATAGTGAAGGAGGCCGACTCAATTTTTTGCCGCTAGGATGCCGGCCTAGCGCCTGAAGATGAAAAAAATAATCCTGGTGAAATGTCAATAAACTTCACCCACATTTCCCCAAACAAATAAATAGAAGTTGAAAAACTGAAATTTCAGCATTTACCTTGCAATCCGGACAATATCGCCCCGGGATCGTCGCTGGACTGACTGTTTTCCCCTGTCGGTCTCAGCCGCCAGGCGCTACGGCAGGCGGAAGAGTAAATTTTGCAACTGTGGGACTACGGGGGCATTGCGCACTCGGTGATGTCACGAGTGGGCAGCGCTAGTGAGCGCAGCGCAAACTGTCAGCGACGCCAATAGACCTTCACTGAAGTTCGTGGCAGGAGCCAACAGTGCGTCGCTCGGGCGGTAGGAGTTTAGCGGCCCCTTAACGCCCTTCTCTGGCACTAATCAACCGAATTTCTCCCCCATTCTATTCAGCAAGGTTGCAAGATTAGGAATACCAAAGTTACTAATAATGGCCCCAAGTTTCGACATGATTTGCTCCTGATTTTTAGGAGCAACTGGTATAGAACGGAGTATCTTAGAAATCGGAATTCTCGACATTTAGTTTGCTCCAGTTCTAGTCAGTTAGAACAGTTTCACTTTGGAACAGAATTTTTTTTTCAAAAGGGGGCGTGTCCGGCCACTTACGCCAGTTTTCAAAGTTTTGTCAGTGAAAACTTACTCCAAACTAACTTAGAATGGAGTAAGTGAAGATTTTTGTACGCTCGAAAAAACCTTGTCTACACTTTAGAAAATTAGGCGTAGGTTACAAATTAGGCATAGGGAATGAGGTGAGGGGGGGTAGAGGGAAGTCATTAAATTCTACAACCAATCCTTAGTTATACTTATACAAATATTATACAAATAAATCCAACCTGAATAAAAATTTATAAGCAAAGAAAAGATTAAATAAACCATGTTCCTACCTGTGTGAAATAGCATCAGCCTTCGAGCTGCTGTGCTTCAGGCAGGCCTTTCATGTTGGAGACAGGCAGGGGTGTGGCGTCAGTGTCTCGACAGCAGCGGCAGCAAGCTTCGAGCTGAGCTGCGGTGCTTGAGGCAGGCCTTCATTCTCTTCGTGGCTGGCCGCGAAGAAGCAATACCGGACGGACCCGAGGCCATTCGGCCATGAGATATCAGCAGCGTCAGTGGCTGGCCGGCAGCCAAAGAATCAGCAGCGGACGGACGTGAGGCCATTCGGCCATAGGATATCAGCGGCATCAGTGGCTGGCTGGCAGCCGAAGAATCAACCTGACACACGCAGCTCTTTATGGTGCTTGAGGCCATTCGGCCACGCTTTAGGGGCGGCGTCAGTGGCTCGATGGCAGCCAAAGATACAGCAGCAGCCTTCGAGCTGTGAGGGGGACTGAGGCCATTTGGACAGGGAGAGGCAGCCACATCGACAGTTTTATATTTAAATTTGCAGAATGGGTGCTGCATTGTCAACACCACGTATTATGCAATGGTGGACGTTGATCCATTGCAAAGTTGAATTGGCACTCTTATTTCTCCAAACATACAGTCTTTAATTTGCATGCACCAATGCAGCACCGGTTCTGCAAGTTTAGCAGTGAAAAGCTGAACTCACTGATTTCAGCAGGTGATTTATTTAGCAGTGCTGCTAAAAGCACTCCCTCACACACAGAAATATAAAAAAAAATTAAATTACAAGCCTTTGCAGGGGTCCAAGAAACAAATCTTCACTTTTTCTGCAATCCTTTTAAAAATGGCCGAGTGCCAATGTTTGTGTGAGACTGCGCATGCGCGCATGCTCCAACGCGCATGCACAGGGTTGCCGGCTAATTTAAATTGTACCCGCCCCCTGCTACTTAGAAAATCGGCGCGAGTGTTAGGCTCCGCCCCCTGCTGTGAAGAGCGCGCCACGCCAAGCAGACATTGAGCTCCAAGGAGCTCGAGAATATCGGACTTTTTTTTTAAGCGCACTTTTCGGCGCGATAAACAGGCGCCCAGCTCGGAGGTGCGCCATTTTCGCCGCGGGACGAAACTTGGGGCCAATATCTTTATGCCATGCTCTGGAGCGACAAGAAACCCCCTACATTGAGTTAGTCTTACTGATTGGTTTGACACACATTGAGGTAGTACTGAGGTAGGGGCAGAGACAGGCTGGAAATGAGCAGACTTGGTGAAGATGATGATGTGGAGCATGAAGCTCAGCTCCGGGTCAAACATGGTGCTGAGGATGCATATTTTTTAATGCAGCCTAAGTGAGTAGCCAGGGAGGGGGGTTGGCACATTAGCAAGGGAGCAGAGTTCATGGTGGGCACCAAAAACGATGACAGAAAGAAATGAGCCAACACGTGAGCCTATGCACCTACAGTGTATACTTCCGAAGTATTTAATTGGGTGTAAAGCATCTTGGGATGTGCTGAGGACACAATATGCAAATGCAATTTTTTTTTTCTCTCTTATTTCTTAACCTAGTACCGTTGTCTCCTTAATCCAGCAGCATAAGATTCCTTAGTGCTGCTCCTAGTGTTTCTTTTTTGTATCATACCGATACTCTTTTATCCTCTAGATGCAGCTTTCATGAATATATTTATGTTTTAATTGGCATGTGCGGGTTGAACATTTCTCTCAAAAAACAAGCTAATTGCACACTTTTCTTAGCTGTAACAACACAGGCCATTGTAATAGGTTGTATATGGCAGTGCTCGAAAATAGTTTATGGATTTTATGAGACCTATGACAGCATAAGTGCCCCGCAGGTTCCGGGTTCCTGTATGCGCTGCACATACGCGCAAACCCGGAGCCTGCAATCTGTCAAGATTCCCTTTGACAGATCGTACCCATCCATTATAAATTCACTTTTGCGGCCACAGAGTTAGGATATTTGCCCAACTACTGCCCAACGCATTAGGACTTCTTTTACCAGTGTAGGGGTTAAAATAAATGTTAAAATAATGTTTTTTTAATGATTTGAAACATTCACTTACATTTAAAATGAGTTTAGGTTATTTTTGCCCAGGTTAAAAATGTTGAAATTTATTTTTCAAAAAATGTAACATTATTTTAAATGTTTAATTAAAGGGTATTTTAATTAATTTTGAACCTGCGATTATTTATTTTTATTTTAGTGTTGTGAAATGTTATTTATTAGATATTTATTATTTATTATGCTTACAGGGATTCCATACATAAACAGAATCTCCTTAAGCATTATAGGAATCCCCCTTTGTCATTGGTTCGGCCAGCTCACGTGATCCCTGGAACGCGTGGGCCTTTACAGAGGTGTAAGCCTGCAGGCCCAGGACCGCGAGAGCCCGAAGCTCCATAGACATCAGGTAAGTACAGAGTTTTCTTGCGGTTTGGAGGTGTATGTGGCAGCAAGTCTCCAACCACAATTTCCAGGCCATTATTTGTAATGCTTCATATAAATTATGCTGCATCACTGAAATTTAGGGCCCAAATTTCCCCATGAGTTGCATCATTTTTTGTGGTGTAACTTGATTTTTCTGATGTATCTCTTTAGTTGCAAATATGGCCATTTAATTTGCGCCAGTGTAAGTGAGTTAGTTAGGTTTTTTGTTAGGTCAGTTTTTTTTTCAAAAGGATGCGTTCCTAGCCACTTACACCATTTATGCCAATTTGGCCAGAAAAAAGTTGTACTAAACTAACTTAGGGCAGGGTATGTGTCCACTTTTATCCGCACAGAAAGACCTTACTTACAGTTAAGGAATCGGCGCAAGTAACTACATTTAAAGCACTGCCAAGCACCAAACAAAGCACAAAAAGTAATAAGCAATTAATTAACAAATAAAATAGAATGGATTTAACTAGTAGTCAGCATGGATTTATGAAAGGGAAATCATGCTTGACAAATCTCCTAGAATTTTTTGAGGATGTAACTAGTAGAGTAGACAAGGGAGAACTAGTGGACGTGGTGTATTTGGACTTTCAAAAGGCTTTTGACAAGGTCCCACACAAGAGATTGGTGTGCAAAATTAAAGCACATGGTATTGGGGGTAATGTACTGATGTGGATAGAGAACTGGTTGGCAGACAGGAAGCAGAGAGTCGGAATAAACGGGTCCTTTTCAGAATGGCAGGCAGTGACCAGTGGGGTGCCGCAGGGTTCAGTGCTGGGACCCCAGTTATTTACAATATACATCAATGATTTAGATGAAGGAATTGAATGTAATATCTCCAAGTTTGCAGATGACACTAAGCTGGGTGGTGGTGTGAGCTGTGAGGAGGATGCTAAGAGGCTGCAGGGTGACTTGGACAGGTTAGGTGAGTGGGCAAATGCATGGCAGATGCAGTATAATGTGGATAAATGTGAGGTTATCCACTTTGGTGGCAAAAACAGGAAGACAGAATATTATCTGAATGGTGACAGATTAGGAAAAGGGGAAGTGCAACGAGACCTGGGTGTCATGGTACATCAGTCATTGAAGGTTGGCATGCAGGTACAGCAGGCAGTGAAGGCGGCAAATGGCATGTTGGCCTTCATAGCTAGAGGGTTTGAGTATCGGAGTAGGGAGGTCTTACTGCAGTTGTACAGAGCCTTGGTGAGGCCACACCTGGAATATTGTGTTCAGTTTTGGTTTCCTAATCTGAGGAAGGACGTTCTTGCTATTGAGGGAGTACAGCGAAGGTTCATCAGATTAATTCCCGGGATGGCAGGACTGACATATGAGGTGAGACTGGATCAACTGGGCTTGTATCCACTGGAGTTTAGAAGGATGAGAGGGGATCTCATAGAAACATATAAAATTCTGACGGGATTGGACAGGTTAGAGGCAGGAAGAATGTTCCCGTTGCTGGGGAGTTCAAGAACCAGGGGTCACTGTCTAAGAATAAGGGGTAAGTCATTTAGGACCGAGATGAGGAGAAACTTCTTCACTCAGAGAGTGGTCAACCTGTGGATTTCTTTACCGCAGAAAGTTGTTGAGGCCAGTTCGTTAGATATATTCAAGAGGGAGTTAGATAGGGCCCTTTCGGCCAAAGGGATCAAGGGGTATAGAAAGAAAGCAGGAAAGGGGTACTGAGGTTGAATGATCAGCCATGATCTTATTGAATGCCGGTGCAGGCTCGAAGGGCCGAATGGCCTGCTCCTGCACCTAATTTCTATGAACCCTGCACCTAAAGCACCAAAATCAATCAGTAAATAACAAATAAAAAATAGAACTCCTACCTTAGGGAACACAGCGGGCTGCCGATGAAGGAGCCCATTCGACCAGGGCTAGGATGGCCTGCTTCGGCCCCTCCCACACAGCCTGCCAGGAGCTACTGCACTGCCTAAACCATCCTTGAAATAAATACCAGATATGCCAAATCAGTCCTAATTATATAGGTAGTGACCTCCCAGACTTGATGGGCTAATACAGCTGAAGTTGGATGGGGGATGCACAGGATGCCAGAGTACTGGAAGATGCACAGAATGCTAGAGACAAGGCAGGGGAAGCGAGGCTAGCGAAAATTGTGGAGGTGGTACAAGGATGAGTTATAGATCGATTTATAGATGAGGATGAAGGATTTAAAATTCAATGAGTTTGGAGACAGAGAACCAGTGCAGGCTAACCAGGACAGAGACGAGGGGCAAATGGGACTTAGCGCAAGTCAAGATATGTGCAGTAGATTTTGAGACAATTTGGTGTTCGGGGCAATTTGGAGTTTAGGGGTATGATAAGCTGAAAGGACAGCAAGGAATGGAACAGAGAAATTAAATCTAGGAGTAATAAAGGTGTGGAGAAAGGTTTTGATGGCAATGGGATTAAAAGTACACACAGATGCAGGAAAAGATGAAATGGGTCGGGGCGGGAGGGGGGGGGGGGGGCGGGGTGGAGGGAGAGGAAAGACTGGTCTCGGCGGCATCGGGAGTGGGGGAGGGAGAGGAAAGGCTGGGCTCGATGGCATCTTTATAAAGTAGAACTCAAACTGGTTTGTTGTTTGCCCCGCAGTTGACCTCCATAAAATGGGACTGCACATGGTCTTCATAGGCAGCTTGTCTGTTCTCTGGAAAGGCCCTTTGGCACACTGGACACTCATAAACAAAGTGCTTCACAACGTGCTGCTCAAAATCAAAGTCCTCCAGGTTGAGCGGGAAGACGACCTCACACACTGGGCACTTTTAGCTGTCAATGCTCTCCTCTTCGGTGTCCTGTGAATTCTCCTTGCCATCCTGGTTCTGCACCAAGTCAATGCTTGCATCGGTCTGCGATCCTTCGATATCAGAGTGTGCAGCAGGCCACTTGGCCCAGGATAGGGATGACATGCTTCATAGCCTGCAGCGCGCATTTGCCGAAACGGCCTGCCAGGAGCTGATGCACATGCGTGCAGACTCTAGCGCGCATGTGCAGAGGTCCCGGCCCTGTTTTCAGTGCTGGGACCTAGCTCCGCCCCCTCATCTTTCTTCTGCACCACGCCAGCTCCACAGATGGCCCATGAATCGGCCATGATCGGACGGATTTCTTTTGGCGCTGCTTCTGAGGTAAAATGTCGGCAGGGGGCTCGGAGGTGCGCCGAAAAAACTGGAGGGCCAAATTTGGGCCCTTAACATTTTTCCAAATTTGTTTTTTTCCAAAATTCATTGGTGGAAAATACAAAAGTGGGCCAACATCTTTCTAATATCAGAAAGTAGTAATCTATTTAAAGCTAATATAATTTGTTTTCTAACGATTGGATCAATTGGTGTTTTAGTTCAGTAACTGTAAGCATTTACCATGGGGCTAAACCTATAATGGAAAATGCAACATGGCCATATCACTAAATATATCTTTACTATCAAAAAACATTTTCTCTTCACCAACAAGAATGTGGTAATGTTATGACGCCTTTTAAACTCATGTAAAATTACAATTGTACTGTGAAGTTTAATGTTCCAAATTTGAGTCAGATTCTTTATAAATTAGAACGAAAATCTTCTGAATGACTTTGATAATATTGTTAATTACACTGAGACTTTGATGCTGACTCATCTATAGAAATTTAAAGGGGCTGCTGGTAGATCATTTTCCTATAGATAGTTAAGGCCACTGCTCACATACAGCATTCTGATTAGTTACTGAGTTGATATTTAATTGCATGCCAATTAATCTTCAAGTCTAAAGGACCCCGCTGCAACAGAACGCATTTCCCTGGGTGGGAGTTCACTGGCCAAGCAGGCCCCTGCTGCAGCACCGCAAGAAGTGGCAAGGGACTTAAAGGGGCAGAAGAGCCCCAAAGAATGTAGGAACTCAGCAGAGGTCTATGAAATTAAGTGCATGAGTGCAAGAATGGAGGGAGAGGAGAGTAGGCCTCTACTCGGTCCTCTCACTCTATTTCTGCACATCAGGGTCATTACTGCCCCTATCATAGCCATTCGGCCACCTTTCAGAAGGCAGTCCCACGGTGCAGTAGTAATAAGACAGAGGCTAAGGGAATCCATTGCAAACCTAGGCCCTGCTGCCCGACCACCATTTAAATGTGGCAGGTGGGGAAAGGTTGGCCAGCGATGTTTCTGGCCAGGCTGGAGGTTGGGGCAGGAGATGGTGGTAGGCCTCACTGTCCTATTTTTCTGATAAGTCCACCACTTTCAGGCGGGATAATAAAGGAGAATCCAGTCCCAGATGTTTTCATCCTTGTTATAAATAGCTAACAAGTACTTTTAAATTTGCTCGCTTTCCTTTAGACTCCAACAGACCTGTTGCTACCCCACTACTAGAAGGGGATGCAACCTCGAGAGTTCCAGTGAATGATTCAGTAGGTTTTATGTTGGTTTGGACACAGAGAACTACATATAGGACCAACAGGGAGGAAAATAAAGATCTGAGGGCAAGACACCATGAGCTATTCTCATGAATCTCCTCAGCATCAGTTAAATAAAAACCACTGGATTATTTATTGTGAGCAGAAATACATGGTTCTGCTGGGGGGTTTTTTAAACCATATTGGCAGGTTGATTTTGGAAAGTTTTTTTTTCCCTTCATTTTCTATTTGATAACAAGTAAATTAAATTATCTGCTAAGTGCTGTTTTGATTCTGTTCTATTTTCCCCTCTCGTTTTTGTTGCACTATAGTTATCCCATTTCCAGGTCAAAGGGATAAACAAGACATTTACCTACAAGCCTTTGACGATATTGCTCTGTAACAGCCCATAAGATGATTCATATATATGTATCCTGGAAATACACCTCCTCAGTTGGAGAAAGCACCATGTCCCTATTCAGTGCCTCTCCCAGCAATCCACAAGCAATTAAGATCTTGCCGTAGGGACATTCACAGCTGCAAATCAATGTTGCTTATTGCAGTGATTCTGTGATCCAACACTCCCTGTGGCGAGTGCTGCTCACAGAGAGCACATATCTTGGGAAATCGCTTCTATGCAGCCTGTTATTTACTACTAATAATCCAGAGACGCAAGTTCAAATTGTGGAATTTAAATTCAGATAATGAAATAAATCTGGAATAAAAAGCTACTATCAATAATGGTGACCATGAAACTACAGGTTTATCGTAAGAAAATACAACTGCTTCACTAATGTCCTTTGAGGAGTGAAACCTGCCGTCCTTACCCGGTCTGGCCTATATGTGACTCCAGACCCACAGCAATGTGGTAGACTTTTAACTGCCCTTCTGAAATGGCCTAGCAAGCCACTCAGTTATATCAAAAAAGCACTATGAAAAAAACTATAAGCCACATGGACTGCAGCGGTTCAAGAAAGTGGCTCACCTGCTCAAGGGCAATTAGGGATGGGCAATAAATGCCAGCCTTGCCAACGACGCCCACATCTCGTGAATGAACAATAAAAAATGTAATTTTATTCAATCTATTTCAATAGAGATATTTAGACTAACAGAAAAGAAGCGATTGACTGAAAGAATGGCATAGATCCAATTTTAGGTTCTGTTACACAGAATCAGAGACATTCACAGTTCGGAAGGAGGCCATTTTAGCCCATCATATCCATGCCGGCCAACAAGAGGCTATCCAGCCTAATCCCACTTTCCAGCTCTAGGTTATGGCACTTCAAGTGCACATCCAAGTATTTTTTAAATGTGGTGAGGGTTTCTGCCTCTACCACCCTTTCAGGCAGTGAGTTCCAGACCTCCACAACCCTCTGCGTGAAGACATTTCTCCTCAAATCCCCTCTAAACCTTCTACCCATTACTTTAAATTTAAGTCCCCTGGTTGTTGACCCCTCTGCTAAAGTAAATAGGCCTTCTCTATCCACCATATCTAGGCCCCTCATAATTTTATACACCTCAATGAGGTCTCTCCTCAGCCTCCTCTGTTCCAAGGTAAACAAATCCAGCCTATCCAATCTGTCCTCATAGCTACAATTCTCCATTCCCGGCAACATCCTCGTAAATCTCCACTGTACCCTCTCCAGTGCAATCATGTTCTTCCTGTAATGCGGTAACCAGAACTGCACGCCGTACTCCAGCTAGTGTTTTATACAGTTCAAGCATAATGCCCCTGCTCTTATATTCTATGCTCAAGGTCTACAGGGCTGTCGTGATACTTGCCCTCCTGTATAGCTCAGAGATGTGGACCATATACAGTAGACACCTCAAATCGTTGGAGAAATCCACCAATGATATCTCCGCAAGATCCTGCAAATCCCCTGGGAGGACAGGTGCACCAACGTTAGCGTCCTCGATCAGGCCAACATCCCCAGCATCGAAGCACTGACCACAATCAACCAGCTCTATTGGGCGGGCCACATTTGTGTCAGGCATGCGAACAGACTCCCAAAACAAGCGCTCTACTCGGAACTCCTACACAGCAAGCGAGCCCCAGGTAGGCAGAGGAAACGTTTCAAGGACACCCTCAAAACCTCCTGATAAAATGCAACATCCCCACCGACACCTGGGAATCCCTGGCCAAAAACCGCCCTAAGTGGAGGAAAAGCATCCGGGAGGACACTGAGCACCTTGAGTCTCGTCGGCATGAGCATGCAGAAAGCAAGCACAGGCAGATGAAGGAGCGTGCAGAAAACCAGTCTTCCCACCCACCCTTTCCTTCAATGACTGTCTGTCCCACCTGTGACAGAGACTGTCATTCCCGTATTGGACTGTTCAGTCACGTATGAACTCACTTTCCTCGATTTCGAGGGACTGCCGATGATGATGATGCTGATGAATAAAGGCAAGCATTCCGTGTGCCTTGTTAACCACTTTATCTACCTGGCCTGCTACTTTCAGAGATCTGTGGACATGCATTTCAAGGTCCCTTTGTTCCTCGACATTTCTCAGTGTCCTACCATTTAATATGTAATCCCTATCCTTGTTAGCCGTCTCCAAATGCATTACCTCACACTTCTCTGGATTACATTCCATTTGCCACTGTTCTGCCCACCTGACCAGTTGATTGCTATCTTCCTACAGTCCGCGGCTTTCTTCTTCATTATCAACCACACAGTCAATTTTAGTATCATCTACAAACTTCTTAATCATACCTCCTATATTCATGTCTAGATCATTGACGAATATCACAAAAAGCAAGGGACCTAGTATTGAGCCCTGCGGAACTCCACTGGAAACAACCTTCCAGTCGCAAAAATACCCATCCACCATTACCGTTTGCTTCCTGTCGCTGAGCCAATTTTGGATCCAACTTGCCACTTTGCCCTGGATCCCATGGGCTTTTACTTTCGTGACCAGTCTGCCATGTGGGACCTTATCAAATGCTCTGCTAAAATCCATATACACTACATCGTACGCACTGCCCTCATCGACCCTCCTGGTTACCTCCTCGAAAAATTCAATCAAGTTACACCCCATAAATGAGCTCAAACGGGGCCTGATGGAGCAGGAAATGAACCGCTTTCGACCTGCACTCATCCTGCACTTCATGTGAATTTGGGTGGGCTGAAATGAATGGCGCAGGAAGCTCCTACCACAAAGCGGCGGGAGCTTCACGACAATATTAAAATTAGATTGCATCATGTCACCACTGTTTCTCACCATCTCAGATCTGGACTCAGCCATCTATATGCCTGCGTAAAATGCATGCCCAGGGTTGCTAGGCAGCTCTTCAATGCTGAAATGAATACTTAAAGAACCAGAGATTTCAAACTAATGGCTTTGCATGTGGCTTTGTAAGTCATTTTAGGTTTTACTTCCCTTTTTTTTGCCACTTAGTTTTTCACCAGTTTTCTACCACAGATTCTGGCACTGTCATATTTTGTTTAGGTTCTGGAAACATGGACAATGAGTTTCCCGATGGGAATCTTAATATTTCTATATTTATGGGAGGAAGGGAATGAAGAGCAACAGGAGGATGCAGGGGTGATATCCCTGGTGTTCTGATCAATATTTATCCCTCAACCATCATCACCAAAAAAAATGATCTGGTCATTATCACATTGCTGTTTGCAGGACCTGGCTGTGTGCAAATTGGCCGCCGCATTTCCTACACTGTAATGGCGATTACACTTCAAAAAAAGTACTTAATTGTTCATGAAACGCATTGGGATGCCCTGAGATTGTGAAAAGTAAATGCAAGTTCTTTCTTTCTTATAATTCAGCATTTCTCCGGACGGGACGTGGGTTGCAACATTATTTTCTGTGTGTTTCTATGGTCTCCCACAAAGATTATGATATTCATTGAAAAAAAGAGAGTCGAATAAGGCTTCACTTGCACTTACTACTGTCTGTAGCTCTGGGACACAGTTGCTTTCAGCTCTGTTCCTCAACAACAATCATATCTGTGCACTTTTCAAAACTATTCTTTTAATTATAATCTTCATTGAGATTATTCTCTTTTTGTACAGTCCTAATTAATGTTTTCTTCCCCATTGTGCCAACATTCTGTGCATGCCTTTTAATTATCTTTGCACTGTGCCAAAGGGAATAAATTCATCCATATACACAAATCCTGCCCAACTGCAGTCTTGGCACAAGGTAGGAATGATTCTCTGGTGGGCGCTGTATTTATACATTTGTTTTGAGTGATAACCCTGTCTTACTTTTTCACCAGATTGACAAAGCCTGCAATGTGGAGGGCGGCTGTGTTCAGGAGATTGCGTCTCTGGTCCACACCGTACTGTATCCTGCTCACTAAGCTTTTCCTATTAGCAAGGCCCTCCTCAAGTATTTTCCTCTGGAAAGCTAGTTGCTGGTCCATCAGCTTCTCCAACTGAAACTGAAAAGGAACACAAGATTCAGACTAAAATGTAATTATACAGATGCGACGTCCAAAATCTGGAGTTCCGTGGCGAGGTCATCCGGAAACCGGAAAATGTTCCAAAATCCGGACTCCCCTGCCTTGGCCGCCCGACCTCGCCTCGGCCCGACCTCCCCCGACCTCCGGCCGCCCGACCATGCCTCGGCCTGACCACCCCGCGCCTCGGCTCGACCTCCTCTGCGCCTCGGCCCAACCTCGCCTGGCTTCCCACCGCCGCAGCCCGACCTCGGCCCAAACAACCTTCCCCAGTCTCGCCCGACCTCTTCCGGCCCGCTTGACAAACCCCTCCCCTCCACCCCCACCCTGACCTCCGGCCGCCTGACCTCCCCCAGCCTCGACCCGACCGACATCCCACCCCCCACCGCCCCCAAACCTCCGGCGGACCGACCGACCCGCCCCCCGCCCCGACCTCCCTTTCCTACCTTCCTCAGCCCAAGCAAAGACATTCCGAAATCCGGAAATACCCAAAATCCGGAGCGGCCTTGGTCCCAAGGTTTCCGGATTTCGGATGTCACTCCTGTACTTGTATGTTATCATTAAAAACACACACATAATCCTTGTAAACATTTTGAATGTAACTATGCTTTTCAAGAATAAACCATTCTCTAGTAGAACTGCACACTCCACAGCTGGATTAACAAACTTTTCAACATTTCTACTTGGCTAAGAGGCGTGTTAGCTGCTTGAGAAATGACAAAGGGTCATTATAATATGTGCACATGATGAAGTCAAAGAAAAGGGACCAGAGATAGTATTAATCTGTACTTGAGTCTACTGGGCACACCCTTATGCATGGCTGTTTTATTTTGTTACCACAAGCAAAACTGCTTTATTACAAATCAGTCATAAAAATAAAAATATATTCTTTCAACATCATTAGTGATTTCACAATTGGCACAAAAACCAAGAGAAATTGGAATTTCAATTCCCATGTCCCGCAGCAAAGGAATAATTCTGGAGATTCACAATCCCACCTGCACAATAGTAAAGAGTTCCATTTATCATCAGAGTATATTTCATCAAACATGGAAATGGCCCTTTTTGATTCGAGTACAGATGAACACTATCTCTGGTCTCTTTCCATTGACTTCTTCCTGTGTTCATTTTGTCAGCACTTCTACTGCCCTCTCTGGTGAATCTGAGCCAATGTAGACACAGTTCCTTGGACACATTGGGAATGTTCAAATTGATGCTATAGAAAAGTGGGGCTCTGATGCCCAGGACTGCATCCGATCATGATTCAGCATGCTGGAGAATCAGCTTGACAATAGCCCGGTGTGGGGCTTTAAAGATCTCATTGCAGCCCTGCGGTCTGTTTTAAAGCAGATCTCAGGACATGCTAAGGGTGTGCCCAGCAGCGGGAGGAAAGCATGGCTGAGGGAGGTAACGCTCTGGGCACCTCAACATCCATGTCACCGAGCTGCCCAACTCAAATTGAGAAAGTGAACCAGAAGGAAAGCAGGGTTGGATAGCCACCACAGCATCAAATCTTGTGCCAGCAATGACAGGAGCGAGTTATGACTCAGCAGAAAGAAAGACTTGGATTTATATAGCGCCTTTCACGACCTCCGGACATCTCAAAGCGCTTTACAGCCAATGAAGTACTTTTGGAGTGTATTCACTGTTTTTTTGTTATGTTGATTGAGGGATAAATATTAGCCAGGACACCAGAGATAACTCCCCTGCTCTTCTTCGAAATAGTGTCATGGAATCTTTTACGTCCACTTGAGAGAGCAGACGGGGCCTCGATTTAATGTCTCATCTGAAAGACAGCACCTCTGACAGTGCAGCACTGCACTAGAGTGTCAACTTAGATTTGTTTTGTGCTCAAGTCCCTGGAGTGGGACTTAAACCCACAACCTTCTGACTCAGAGACGAGAGTGCTACCCACTGAGCCACAGTTGCCACAAGGAAGTAAGGAACAACCTCCATTGCAGGAACCACTCAATGGCATCCATCACTACCCTTCCTCACTGGAGTAACATTAGATTAGGAAGCATGATAAAGGGGAGAAGCACTAGAGGAGATGGGAGGTGGGAGGTGGACAATAATTTACAGCACGGTCAAAACATTTTTGAACTAAATTTCCAGAGTTGATTTGTACTGAGACAGATATCCATAGCAGATGAATGGATGACTATGTTTGGTAGATGATGGCAACTGAAGGATAATGGTGGGCATGGGTTTAGGTATGCTAGCTCATTGTTAACATATATTCAGCAATACTTCTGTTGCCTTTTAGATGCTGGTGCATTTATCTTCCTGGCAGCAGTTCTAATGCACCCTGTGTCAGCTACAAATATGCACACACACTGCACTACAAAACGAATCCTTCTTTAAATCCAATAAAATAAAAATTAGGTTAGCTGGGTCTTTTTTGAAACACCTCATCCCAATGTAATCATCCCAATGACAAATTGGCATTTCCTGAACCATTTTTCTGCAGAATAATTAGTCGTATCATCTTTTCTACCTGAATCTGCCAGCTTTCATGCAGAAGTTGGCTGGTTGAAGTTGGGCCTAATTCCTCCTGGCTGGTGACCTCCTTCAGTTGGTCGAAGATGATGTTTTGTAATGCCTGCCTCAAGCGCACAACTAACTCCCTCCGGGCATTTCCAGAAGCTTCTTCATGTGTCACCAACAGCGAGCGCTTTAGTTGTTTCTGCTCAAATGTGTGCAATTGTTCCAGATCCTTCCTGCACTGTGAGGCAACCTGAACAGACATCAAAGCAAATCTTTAAATATATCACACAACCATCTCTTTAATACTCCCACCGCTCCCTTATTTTTATTGCCTTTGCTTATTCTTTCCTGGTACTTTCTTTGATCTAAATTGGTATTATAAAATCAAATGAAACTTAAGATCAGAAGGCAGCAGCTCTATAACAGAGACAGCACCTGCTTAGAACATATGTTCACAACCTTGGTGTCATATCTGACCCTGAAATGAGCTTGCGACCACATATCCGCAGCATAACTAAGACCACCTATTTCTACCTCCGTAACATCGCCCGTCTCCACTCATCTGCTGCTGACGCCCTCATCCATGCCTTTGTTACCTCTTGACTTGACTATTCCATCGCACTCCTGGCTGCCCCCCACATTATAACCTACATAAACTAGAGGTGATCCAAAACTCGGCTGCCCGTGTCCAAACTCACACCACGTCCCATTCACCCATCGCCCCTGTGCTCGCTGACCGACATTGGTTTACGGTTAAGCAATACCTCTATTTCAAAATGCTCATCCTTATTTTCAAATCCCTCCATGGCCTCGCCCCACCTTATCTCTGTAATCTCCTCCAGCCCCACAACCCCCAGAGATGTCTGCACTCCTCTAATTCTGCTCTCTTGAACATCCCTGATTATAATCGCTCAACCATTGGTGGCCGTGCCTTCTGTTGCCTAGGCCCCAAGCTCTGGAATTCCCTGCCTAAACCTTTCCATCTCCCTATCTCTCTTTCCTCCTTCTAGACATTCCTTAAAACATACCTCTTTTGGCCAAGCTTTTGGTCACCTGCCCTAATTTCTACTTATGTGGCTTGGTGTCAAATTTTTTATCTCATAATACTCCTGTGAAGTGCCTTGGGACGTTTCACTACGTTAGAGACGCTATATAAATACAAGTTGTTGTTGTTGTTATGAGGCACATTTTCACACCCTGCGACACAGGCGGGGCCTTGTACAGCTGACGGGAATCATAAAACGAATGAACAGAAATTCGCAGGCAGCGTGCGTCATTTTGCGATTCCCACCAGCTGCACGTGAAGCCTTACACGATTTACCCCATAGAATATATGGTGAAATGGGCATGAAGCCATGCAGTAAATATTATTCTTGAAATATTAAATAGCAAAGACAGGAAATTCTTCAGGAGAAATCTAAAAGTGCATACTGATCAAAGCCTTCTGTGAAAATCTCTGATAATGCTGTTTTTGTACCCTATGGTGTAATGGGTAGTATCAAAAGTGCATTATGATGCTGCCAATGAAAGTGAGATCATATTCAAGGTTCTGTAGTCTTGGTTTCACACCAGTGCCAGGAGTATAAAGGGGATACAGGAAGACACAAAGGGGTATATCTTGACTTTGTGCAATAATGTAAAATAGGGTGATAGCGAGTTAACTGCCCGTTTTACATCTTTCTTGATTTTTATATTCATTACTTTATCCTCCACGCTCATCACTCCACTGTCACTCACTTATAGAACCATAAAAGTACACAGTACACAAGGAGGTCATTCGGCTCAACATGCCTGTGCCAGCTTTTTGGAAGAGCTATCCAATTAGTTCTAATCCCCTGCTCTTTCCCCGTGATCCTGCAATTTTTTTCCCTTCAAGTATTTATCGAATTCCTTTTTGAAGATTGCTATTGAATCGGCTTCCACCACCCTTCCAGGCAGTGCATTCCAGGTCACAACAACTCACTGCTTATAAAATGTTTTCCTCATGTCACCTCTGGTTCATTTGCCAATTACCTTAAATCCGTGTCCCCTGATTACCAACCCTTGTGCCACATTTTTTAATTATCTACTCTACCAAAACCCTTATGATTTTGGACACCGCAATCAAATCTCCTCTTAACCTTCTCTGCTCTAACGAGATTAACCCCAGCTTCTCTAATCGCTCCAGGTTACTGAACTCCCACATCCCTGGCACCAGTCTAGTAAATTTCTTCTGCACCCTCTCTGAGGCCTTGACATCCTTCCTAAAGTGTGGTGCTCAGAATTGGACACAATACTTCAGCTGGAGCCTTTCCAGTGTTTGATGAAGCTTTAGCATAACTTTCTTGCTTTTGTACTCTAGCCTCTGCTTATAAAGCCAAGGATAAAATTTGATTTTTAACAGCTTTTTCCAACTTGTCCTGCCACCTTCAAAGGTTTGTGTACCTACACCCCAGGCCTCTCTGTTCCTGCATCCCCTTTAAAATTGTACCATTTTGCTTATATTGCCTCTCTTCATTCTTCCTACCAAAATGTATCACTTCACACTTCTCTGCATTAAATTTAATCTGCTATGTGTCTTCCCATTTCACCAATGTCCTCCTGACATCTGTTACGATTTTCCTCACAGCATTTCCAAATTTTATGTCACCTGTAAATTTTGAAATTAGGCCCTGTACACGCAAGTCATTGATATATTTCAAAAAGAGCAGTGGTCCTAATACAGACCCCAGGGGTACATCACTCTATACTTCTCTCCAGTCTGAAAAACAACCGGTCAGCGTTAGCCAATTTTGTATCCACACAGCCACTGTCCCTTTTGTTATGTATGTAATAACTCGATAGACTGATCACTGTAAACTAACACAAGTACAAACCTGGCTCTGCTTTATTAGGGTCCAAAGTGATTACATTACCTGATGGCTTGCCTTTTATACCTAGGCCGCACACACGTGCATACAGCCCAATGATTTCCGACAGTGATGCCACCTGGTGGCTAGTAACCCCAAGCATACATACATGACAATATCCCCCAATATCCCCCTTATTAGTAACAGTCTTTTTACAAATTGAGATGGTCCGGGGCTTTCCGCTCCAGAGTTGATCGTCTCAGTTCAACTCCAGCCTTGGGCAAGCGTTCTGAGTCTATGACTGGGGGCTGGGTAGCCGATCTGATGGGAGTGGCAATGAACATGTAAGTGATTGAAAGTCCAGATTCATTGATGACAGCGGAGTCCTCTGACTGAGGGTAAGTTGGTTGGTCACTGATTGTGTCTTCCTCAGACTGTTCCGGTTCATCCGTGTGCTGCAGCTTTATCTGATCAACATGTTTCCTGCATGTTTGCCCATTCTTGAGCTTGACGATAAACACTCTGTTACCCTTCTTCACCGTAACTGTACCGGCGATCCACTTGGGACCTTGACCATAATTTAGTACATACACAGGATCGTTAACAGAAATGTCACGTGACACAGCAGCGTGATCATGATACCACTGCTGACTTTGACGTCTGTATTCAACATGATCGTTCAAGTCAGGGTGGACAAGAGAGCTTGATCTTGAGACCTCTCTTCGTCAATAGTTCAGCAAGGGAGACCCCGGTAAGCGTGTGGGATCTTGTCCTGTAACTAAGCAATATGCACGACAAGCGAGTCTGCAGTAATGAACCTTGAGTTAAATGTTTCATACTCTGCTTGATGGTTTGGACAGCACGCTCTGCTTGACCATTAGATGCGGGTTTGAATGGTGCTGACCTCACATGTTTGACACCATTGAGTTTCATGAACTCTTGAAACTCCAGACTAGTGAAGCAAGAGCCGAAGTCATTTACAACGATGTCGGGCAGACCATGTGTGGCAAACCTGGTAGCTGTGGATGTACAGGATGACATGATTAAACACTCTATCCACTCGGAATAGGCATCCACCACAACTAAAAACATCTTTCCCAAGAAGGGAAGTGCAAAGTCAATGTGGATCCTCGACCATGGTTTAGATGGCCATGACCACAGTCTCAGAGGCGATTCTGCTGGTGCTTTACTTAGCTGCATGTAAGTGTTGCACTGATGCACACATGATTCCAGATCAGAGTCAATTCCAGGCCACCATACATGAGACCTGACAATGGCTTTCATCATGACAATACTGGGATGAGTGCTATGTGGATTATGTACAAATTTCTCTCTGCCTTTTTTAGGCATAACAACACGATTACCACCAGTAAACAATCTGACTGAAAGGATAGTTCGTCTTTGCGACGGTTGTAAGGTTTGGTCTCATCACCCATTTGCTTGGGAATGGCAGGCCAATCACCATTAAGGACCCAACAATTCACAGCTGATAATATCGAGTCCTGGCTGGTCCAGGTTGTAACTTGTTGAGCCGTTACAGGGGTTCCTTCACTTTTAAAAGCATCCATAACTAGCAGTAGGTCTGCAGGTTGTGGCGTCTCCACCTCCGGTGTGGGCAACGGCAGACGGCTCAGTGCTTTGGCACAATTCTCGGTGCCAGTTCTATGGCGAATGACATAATCATAGGCAGATAATGCCATCGCCCACCTCTGGATGCGGGACGATGCATTGGTGTTGATAACTTTGTTTTCCGAAAACAATGAAATGAATGGCTTAGAAACATAGAAAATAGGTGCAGAAGTAGGCCATTCGGCCCTTTAGGCCTGCACCACCATTCAATAACATCATGGCTGATCATTCACCTCAGTACCCCTTTCTTGCTTTCTCTCCATATCCCTTTAGCCGTAAGGGCCATATCTAACTCCCTCTTGAATATATCCAATGAACTGGCATCAACAATTCTCTGCGGTAGGGAAATCCACAGGTTAAAAACTCTCTGAGAGAAGAAGTTTCTCCTCTTCTCAGTCCTAAATGGATTACCCCTTATCCTTAGACTGAGTGCCCTGGTTCTGGACTTCCCCAACATCGGGAACATTCTTCCTGCATCTAACCTGTCCAGTCCCGTCAGAATTTTCTATGTTTCTATGAGATCCCCTCTCATGCTTCTAAACTCCAATGAAAAAAGGCCCAGTCGATCCAGTCTCTCCTCATGTCAGTCCAGCCATCCTGGGAATCAGTCTGGTGAACCTTCGCTACACTCCCTCAATAGCAAGAACATCCTTCCTCAGATTAGGAGACCAAAACTAATACAATATTCTATGTGAGGCCTCACCAAGGCCCTGTACAACTGCAGTAAGACCTCCTTGCTCCTATACTCAAAACACCTAGCTATGAAGGCCAACATACCATTTGCCTTCTTCACCGCCTGCTGCACCTGCATGCCAACTTTCAATGACTGATGAACCATGACACCCAGGTCTCGCTGCACCTCCCCTTTTCCTAATCTGCCGCCATTCAGATAATATTCTGCCTTCGTGTTTTTGCCCCCAAAGTAGATAGCCTCACATTTATCCACATTATACTGCATCTGCCATGCATTTGCCCATTCACCTAACCTGTCCAAGTCACCCTGCAGCCTCTTAGCGTCCTCCTCACAGCTCAAACCGCCACTCAGTTTAGTGTCATCTGCAAACTTGGAGATGTTACACTCAATTCCTCCATCCAAATCATTGATGTATATTGTAAATAGCTGGGGTCCCAGCACTGAGCCCTGCGGCATCCCACTAGTTACTGCCTGCCATTCTGAAAAGGAACCGTTTATCACGACTCTCTGCTTCCTGTCTGCCAATTAGTTCTCTATCCACGTCAGTACATTACCCCCAATACCATGTGCTTTAATTTTGCACATCAATCTCGTGTGGGATCTTGTCAAAAGCCTTTTGAAAGTCCAAATACACCACATCCACTGGTTCTCCCTTGTCCACTCTACTAGTTACATCCTCAAAAAATTCCAGAAGATTTGTCACGCATGATTTCCCTTTCATATATCCATGTTGACTTGGACCGATCCTGTCACTGCTTTTATTTCATCTTTAATAATTTTATTCCAACATTTTCCCCAATACTGATGTCAGGCTAACTGGTCTATAATTACCCATTTTCTCTCTCCCTCTTTTTTAAAAAAGTGGTGTTACATTAGCTACCTTCCAGTCCATAGGAAGTGATCCAGAGTCGATAGACTGTTGGAAAATGATCACCAATGCATCCACTATTTCTAGGACCACTTCTTTAAGTACTCTGGGATGCAGACTATCAGGCCCCGGGGATTTATCAGCCTTCAACACCATCAATTTCCCTAACACAAGTTCGCGCCTAATAAGGATATCCTTCAGTTCCTCCTTCTCACTAGACTCTCAGTCTCCTAGTACTTCCGGAAGGTTTGTGTCTTCCTTCGTGAAGACAGAACCAAAGTATTTGTTCAACTGCTCTGCCATTTCTTTGTTCCCCATGACTTCACTAATCTTTTCCTCTTCACAGTTTTTATGTTCCTGGCAAGCTTCCTCTCATACTCTATTTTCCCCCTCCTAATTAAGCCTTTTGTCCTCCTCTGTTGAATTCTAAATTTCTCCCAGTCCTTAGGTTTGCTGCTTTTTCTGGCCAATTTATATGCCTCTTTCTTGGATTTAACACTATCCTTAATTTCCCTTGTTAGCCACAGTTGAGCCACCTTCCCCATTTTATTTTTACTCCAGACAGGGATTTACAATTGTTGAAGTTCAACCATGTGATCTTTAAATGTTTGCCATTGCCTATCCACCGTCAATCCTTTAAGTATCATTTGCCAGTCTATTCTAGCCAATTCACATCTCATACCATCGAAGTTACCTTTCCTTAAGTTCAGGACCCTAGTCTCTGAATTAACTGTGTCACTCTCCATCTTAATAAAGAATTCTACCATATTATGGTCACTCTTCTCCAAGGGGCCTTGCACAACAAGATTGCTAATTAGTCCTTTCTCATTACACATCACCCAGTCTAGGATGGCCAGCCCTCTAGTTGACATATTGGTCCAGAAAATCATCCCTAATACACTCCAGGAAATCCTCCTCCACCGCATTGCTACCAGTTTGGTTAGCCCAATCTATATGTAGATTAAAGTCGCCCATGATGACTGCTGTACCTTTATTGCATGCATCCCTAATTTCTTGTTTGATGCTGTCCCCAACCTCACTAATACTGTTTGGTGGTCCGTACACAACTCCCACTAGCGTTTTCTACCCTTTGGTATTCCGCAGCTCCACCCATACAGATTCCACATCATCCAAGCTAATGTCCTTCCTTACTATTACGTTAATTTCCTCTTTAACCAGCAACACCACCTCACCTCCTTTTCCTTTCTGTCTATCCTTCCTGAATGTTGAATATCCCTGGATGTTGAGTTCCCAGCCTTGATCACCCTGGAGCCATGTCTCTGTGATGCCAATTATATCATATTCATTAATTGCTGCCTGTGCAGTTAATTCGTCCACCTTGTTACGTATACTCCTCGCATTGAGGCAAAGAGCCTTCAGGCTTGTCTTTCTAGCACACTTTGCCCTTTTAGAATTTTGCTGCAATGTGGCCCTTTTGGATTTTTGCCTTGGGTTTCTCTGCCCTCCACTTTTACTTTTCTTCTTTCTATCTTTTGCTTCTGCCCCCATTCTACTTCCCTCTGTCTCCCTGCATAGGTTCCCATCCCCCTGCCATATTAGTTTAATCCCTCCCCAACAGCACTAGCAAACACTCCCCCAGGACATTGGTTTCGGTCCTGCCCAGGTGCAGACCGTCCGATTTGTACTGATCCCACCTCCCCCAGAACCGGTTCCAATATCCCAGGAATTTGAATCCCTCACTTCTGCACCACTCCTCAAGCCACGTATTCATCTGAGTTATCCTGCAATTCCTACTCTGACGAGCACGTGGCACTGGTAGCAATCCTGAGATTACTACCTTTGAGGTCCTACTTTTTAGTTTAACTCCTAGCTCCCTAAATTCAGCTTGTAGGACTTCAGCCTGTTTTTTTACCTGTATGTTGGAACCTATATGCACCATGACAACTGGCTGTTCACCCTCCCCCTTCAAAATGTCCTGCAACCGCTCCAAGACATCCTTGACCCTTGCACAAGGGAGGCAACATACCATCCTGGAGTCTCAATTGCGGCAGCAGAAACGCCTATCTATTCCCCTTACAATAGAATCCCCTACCACTATAGCTCTCCCACTCTTTTTCCTGCCCTCCTGTGCAGCAGAGCCACCCACGGTGCCATGGACTTGGCTGCTGCTGCCCTACGCTGATGAGTCATCCCCCCAAACAATACCCAAAGCAGTGTATCTGTTGATCTTGTGATCTGTTTCCAGTTCAAACCGAAGACCAAACAGGTATTAATGCTTCTTTTTAACGCCATACACACATAATGCTTCTTTTTCTACCATGCTGTAGGTTCTTTCCGCCTTTGACAAACTTTTAGAGGCATACACAACAGGTTGTAGTTTACCTGACTCATTAGCTTGTTGGAGCACTCAACCAACTCCATATGATGAAGCATCACAGGCCAATACTAGATGCTTGCACGGATCATAATGTACCAGCAGCTTGTTAGAGCAAAGCAGATTAATAGCTTTCTTGAAAGCTCTATCTTGAAACGCACCCCAAACCCAGTTGCAGACTTTTCTTAGCAACATGTGCAATGGCTCTTCATTAGTGCTCAATCTAGGTAGGAAATTACCGAAGTGGTTGAGTAGACCCAGGAACGAACGCAGCTCCGTCACATTCTGAGGCTTGGGTGCATTTTTGATGGCCTTGGGGTTTTCGAGTCTGTAGCCCTGATGCCGTCAGCAGCAAATTTCCTCCCCAGGAATTCGACTTCCGGTGCCATGAAGATGCACTTTGAACGTTTCAGTCTGAGTCCCACCTTGTCCAGACGATGTAGAACCTCTTCCAGGTTGTTCAGATGTTCGGCGGTGTCACAACCTGTGACCAGGATGTCATCTTGGAACAAGACGGTTCTAGGGACGGACTTCAGTAGGCTCTCCATGTTCCTCTGAAATATGGCTACAGCCGAGTGAATTCCGAAAGGACACCAGTTGTAGATAAACAGTCCTTTATGAGTGTTGATGCACATAAGTTTCTTCGACATCTTGACCAGTGTCATGTAGGCCGACGTCAGATTCACTTCCCCCCCGGCTAGCATTGAAAACAGGTCATCAGCCTTCGGTAGTGGGTATTAATCCTGTTTCGAAACTCGGTTGATCGTAACCTTATAGTCTCCACAAATCCTGACAGTGCCATTACTCTTCAACACAGGAACAATGGGGCTGACCCATTCGTTAAATTCGACTGGTGATATGACCCCTTCACGCTGGAGTCTGTCCAGTTTGATTTCGACCTTCTCCCTCATCATGCACGGAACCGCCCGAGCTTTATAATAGACGGGCCTTGCATCCGAGTCCACGTGGATCTGCACCTTGGCTCCCATGAAATTGCCGATGCCTGGTTCAAACAGCGAGGAGAACTTGTTCAGCACTTGAGCACATGGAGTATCATCCTGCGACGACAACGCTTTGATATCATTCCAATTCCATCTGATTTTTGTAGCCAATTCCTGCCGAACAGTGTTGGACCATTGCCTGGAACAATCCATAACGGTAAATCATGAACCGCACCATCATATGACATCTTGACTACTGCACTGCCAATCACCGATATGAGTTCTTTAGTATACGTACGCAACTTGGTATAGACTGGACTCAGCTTAGTCCACACAACCTTAGTATCCCACAGCTTGTCGAATGTCCTCTGTTTCATTATTGATTGACTCGCACCCGTGTCCAATTCCATCAGTACCGGCACACCGTTAAGTTTCACATTAATCATTATCGGTTGGCTCTTTGTTAGGAACGAATACAGTCCATACACTTCCTCCTCTGGTATCTCGGATTGCATATCCGGATCCGCGCAATACTGGTCATCATCCTCCATATGATGTGTCACAGCACGCTTGCTCAGTTGCAGACACAGGCGCTGGAGATGCCCCACTCTTGAACAGCCTTTACAAATGTATTGTTTAAACCGTCACTGATGACGCCAATGATTGCCTCCACAACGCCAACACGGTGAAATTGGATTAATTCCCGTTGGCGGACTTTGAGCAGCCACAGGTTTCACATATGCAATCAAGTAGGCCCTGCCATATGCGGTTCTGCCAAACGACGATACAATCTTGTTTACAGTACTTGCCGAGTTCCGATTTTTCGATGATGTCTGCTTTAAGTTTTTGTCCGTCGTCATGCATGAGGGCAATCGTGATGGCCTTGCTCAAATCCAGCGTCTCCATCACCAGTAGCTTACGCAGGATCACCTCGTGGTTGATGCTGATTCCAAAGAAGTCCTGCAGCATGCCTCCCAACGCGTTTTCGAACTTATACGATCCAGCTAGACGTCTTAGGTTGGTAACGAATTCCGACATATCCTGGCCCTCAGAACGAACGTGCGTGTAGAATCGATATCGTGAGATGATGATGCCTTCTGCTGATTTGAGATGGTCACGTACCAGAGTCTTTGTCCATTTGACTTGCAGGCGAGAGAAGATTCTTTATGAGTCCATAGATTTTCAGACCGCAACTGTGAGGAAGACCGCCCTGCACCTAACTGCGTCAGTGGGTTCCTCCATTTTGTTGGCCACAAAGTACTGGTCCAGGCGAGCTACAAAATCTGCCCAGTCCTCTCCCTCCACGAATCTCTCCAGAATTCCAATTGTGCTCATTTTTGCAGGTGAAGGTTCTTAACTTACCTTGTCGCCAAATGTTACGTATTTAATAACTCGAGAGACTGAATACTGAAAACTAACACAGGTACAAACCTGGCTCTGCTTTATTAGGGCCAGAAGTGATTACATTACATGATGGCTTGCCTTTTATATCTGGGCCGCAACACGTGTGTACAGACCTCCGACAGTGGCGACACCTGGTTGCTAGAAACCCCAACCAACCCCATGACACCTTTAATCCCATGGACTTTGATTTTGCTAACATGTCTAATATGTGATACTTTATCAAATGCATCAACTGTTACTTCATCAAAGAACTCAATCAAGTTACTCAAACATGATTTGCCTTTAACAAATCTGTGTTGGCTTTCATTTATTAATGCATACTTTTCCAAGTGCCAATTCATTTTGGGCCTAATTTTCCCCAGTGATTTGTGCTGTTTTTTTGGAGCAGGCCACTTTTTTTGGCCTAAGTTAAAAAAACATAGTTTCCCCGATCAATTTGCACCAGCGTAACTCAGTTAGTTACGATTTTTTAGATAAGTTTTTCTTTCGGCCAAAGTGGGCGTAACCTGTCACCTGCGCCAATTCTGGAATTTAGGCAAGTTGTGAGTTACTCCAGTTCTTCTTTGGCCAGCGTATGTGGTCTCTGCAGAAAAATCTTCTGGAGAGTTAAAGAAATTGGCCCAGGTAAGGAAATCGGCGCAGGTAAGTGCAGCAGATGCCCGGACAGCAGCACAAGGAGAGGTAAGAGAGAGGTTGAAAGGGGGGGGGGGAGGGGGGTGAGGGGGGAGTCTTTCGGGTATAGTTAGGTGCAGGGACCGGGAGGGTGGAGGCCATTTGGCCTGGGATAGGGACGGGGGATTGGACCGGGAAGCCCTTCGGCCAGGGCTAGGGGCAGGAGAGCGGGACCGGCAAGGCACTCAGGCCTAGGGGTGGGCAGGAGAGTGGACCGGGAGGCCCTTCGGCCAGGGCTAAGGAGTGGACCGACAAGCCACTTGGGGCTAGAGGCGGGTGGGGAAAGCAGACCGACAAGGCTCTTGGGGATAGGGGTGGGGGAGTGGATCGGCAAGCCACTCGGGGCTTGGGGCGGGGGAGCGGGAGTATATCGGGAGGCCCTTCGGCCAGGGCTAGGGGCAGCGGAGCAGACCGGCAGGTCACTTGGTTGGGGGAGGGGGGGAGCGGACCAGCAGGTCACTTGGTTGGGGGAGCGGACCAGCAGGTCACTCGGCCAGGGCTGGGGAGAGGACTGGGAGGCCCTTAGGCCAGGGATAGGGACGGGGATCGGCACCGGCATCGGGGGGGGGGGGGGGGGGGGGGGGGACTTTACTAATTGGAGGTAAGTTGCTGCAATGTATTTTAATGTGTTGGAAGCTGGCTGAATGTTTCATTTTGCAGCCTCAGCCAACATTGTGTCCCTGGTTACCGTGGCAACCCGATCTTTTTGGCGCAGATCAAGGCTCCACCCCTAAAATGCGGCAAAATGAAGAAATCAAACGGGAAAACTTAGAACATATTTTTTGGTGTACTTGGGCCCCCAAAAAACGGGTGCAACTCTTCAAGTACGCCAAAAAAAACCTTTGGGGAAAATTGAGCCCTTTGTCCTGGATTATTGGCCAGAATTGTTACTTTGAAGAGAGAGCAGGTTTGCGATTGGGTAGGAAGTTAAAAGCGCAGAAATTTGCAGCGCATCGGAAATCCAGCTTCAACCCGCCGGTTTCCACCTTTAACCCGGGCGCATTAGACAACACGCTAGAGACCCACACGGGAGAGGCGGGTGACCTAATTAAGGTACTTGGGAGCTCGTTAAAAGGCTATTAACAGCCTTTTTAACCAATGTTGGAGCTTTTACTGGCTGTCCATGGGCTTGCTGTGTCTCGCCAATGAAAGCAAGGCAATGGCAGAGTAGCCGTTGAGGAAGTTAAACAATTGAAAGAAAAAATATCACGTAAATACTCACATCTGCTTCCTTGCCTAAGGGAAAGGCTCTTGTTGACACCACTGTGCCACCAAGAGTTTGCTTTCAGGAGTTTGCAGGTGATTTCTACAACTTGGGAAATTACTCTCACTACATTCGGACTCACTCTCATTACATTGGAGGATTGTGCCTCTGATCTGCACTTTACTTGCCATCTATCAGATCAGCTTATGCTGTTTCACCTCAGACCTCAGATTCAGAACAAGATGAGTCCCAGCAGCAACAGGACCAGCAACACCAGCTTGCTGGAAGAAGACCTGCTGCCAAGTAGGCCTGGTGGACACGCCTTACCAGTGGCTGTCAAAGTCACCACCGCCCTCAACATCTTTGCCTCAGGCTCCTTCCAGGGATCTGCAGGAGACATTCGCAGGATCTCACAGTCGGCCGCCCACAAATGCATCACCAAGGTGACCGATGCCATGTTTCACAAGTCAGGCAATTATATAAACTTTGCCACTGATGAAGCCAGTGTTACAGAGCGGGCGCTCAGTTTTGCGACTCTGGCTAGCTTCCTACAGGTGCAGGGAGTCATTGACTGCACACATGTGCCCATCAAGGCACTCCCAGATCACCCAGGAGTGTTCATGAACCATAAGGGTTTCCATTCCCTCAATGTGCACCTAGTCTGCAACCATAAAAAAGATCATGCATGTGTGCGCCAGATTCTCAAGGAGCTGCCATGACTCATTCATCCTGCGCCAGTCCACCCTCCCTCCCTCTTACTGGCTGGCTACTTGGAGACAAGGGGTATACACTGAAGATATGGCTGATGACACCTTTGAGGAGGCCACATACTGAGGCCATTGAGAAAAATACTCAAAGCCAGATGACGACGAGATGTGTCATAGAGCAAGCAATTAGGATGCTGACGACGTGCTTCAGATGCCTGGACAGATCTGGAGAAGTCCTTCAATGCAGACCAGCCAGGAAGAGGAGGAGCAGGTGGAACATGAGGAGGAACCTGAGGTGGACATGGTACCAGCAGCGGTGCACATTGCTACCCGGGAGGCCTGGATGGCATCATAATGGCACGATTTAATTAAATTGCACCAGTGCACCCATATGGCACGCAGATGTTGAACCAACTCCCCACCCACCACAAAGCAGTCCTAAAATGACCAAACCATTCCTGTCTCAGACACCCATTGCTTGAAGTGAAGTAATGTCTTACCATTCACTCCAACTGACAAGGCCACTTTCCAGGTAGCAGGCAAAAATGGACAAGACAGGAAAGTGGTGCAAATAAATTTATATGGCTCATAGCTTCAACAGAAACTTAACCCTCTAAAATGTTATAACACACCGATGTGCACCCCCGTGTGCATCTACAATCGTGTCCTTTTTCTTTTTCTACTACTTCTATGATGTGCACCCACTGTGCCTTCAGGAGAGCTGGAGTCAGGTTGCTCCCTTCCCTGCTCTGACTGCTTAGACACTTTTGGCGGACGTCCCCTGGGTTTTGGAGCCTGTGAGTGTCCTGCCAAAGGCTGCACCTCTTGTACCTGTGTAGGGGCAGATTTAGCTATCGAGATCCGGGGCAGCATGTGGGCCTCTGGCTGAAGGGGCAGCCTGGGGGGGAACTGAGAGCGCTTTTGAGCAGAGCCCCCACTTCCATGTCCTCTTTCACCATCATCCGTCTCATGGCCTACCTGCATTTCCCTGCTAGCAAGGAGCTGGAGAGCACTTTGCTGCACAACAGTGAGGAGATGAACGGCCAATTCTAGGTTTTTATCCATCCTGGATATGCCTACAATCAGAGCCTGCAAGCTGTTGTTCACAGCAAGCATGCACTCGTTCGACTGGCACATTCGCTGCTCCACGCAGGTGGCCATCCTTTCCATGGAACAGCATATCGCAGTCATTACCTGCGATATCGTGCTGTTTATGTTGGAGAGGGACTCCTCCATTCTCGCTATAATCGAGCACATCGCAGCTGTAAAAGTTGCCAGAGCTTTCCGCAATTGTTGCTGCTCCTCGAGAATCATCCCCTTTATCGAGGAGTAGGCTTGAGAAGGCAGACTGAGGGGATTGGGGTGACTCACACATCAAGATGTAAGGCAATGTGGCACTGCACTCACCTCTCCTGCCCTTGTAAGGTCATTAAATTGCTTCCTGCACTGTATCCACAACCTGGGGAAATCACTTCTTTGGCAACCTCCAGCCATGTCGCGACTGCTGGCCTCTTCCTCCCGTCACCAGGGAAGAGGACCTCGCTGTGGGCCCTGACTCCCTGGAGCAGGATTTCCAGGGAGTCTTCACTAAATCTGGGGGCAGCTTTTTTGTACTGAGCCAGCATTTTTTCTTATCAATCAGTATAACTTTATATACCAACAACGAGCAATGCACTGTCTTCCCCCCGACCCTCCCTCCACCAACCTCTCCTGCAGCTCCACCAACCTTCAACTATCATCCGTGTAACGCTCCTTTAAATAGCTGAGCTGAAGTCAAGTCATTCGTGACATTATCAGACCCGCACCAGTTAATTGGTCAGGAAACCCGGAGGTCTGATTCAATTGGAGTGGCTTTGCCGCTTCAACATCCGGGTTCCCGATGCGATCCACGCACCCTTCCCGGGGGCAACATTCAAATTCAGCCCAATGTCTCTAAAATGTCACTCGATGTTAGACTGACCGGCCTGTAGTTGCTGGGTTTATCCCTCTCCCCTTTCTTGAATAGGGTTGCAGCATTTTCAATCCTCCAGTCTGGCACCACATCCATATCTAAGGGAGGATTGGAACATTCTGGGAAGAGCCTCCGCAATTTCCACCTGTATTTCCCTCAGCAACCTAAATGCATCGCGTCCAGACTGGGTGGGGTCGAAATTCAGGTGCACCAGAAAACTGGCACACCTACGAATTTCGGAGTGGTACTTATCGCTGGAACTCCTGGTATGGTACGTAGATCCATTTTCAGGACTTTGAATTTTTATCAAAGTCCTACAGAAAATGGATCATAACGGGATGTGCGTTAGATTCAAAGCCAGGCCAGGGTCTCCGCCATTATCAATTAGTGGTGGAGTGGTAGTGACATCACAGCGCGTGTGCGACATCACGCTCTCTCCCCTCCGTTAAAGGGGAGAGAATCTATCATTTTTTAACTTTGGCCACTGGGCCATCAGGGAGGGTTTCGGCTGGGCCAGCAACATGGCACCCAAGAGAGGGTGCCAGGCTGCCAACCCGGGGGCAGTATTTTGCCAGCCAATCGGCAAGTCAGCTGGTAAAAATGTTTCCATTGCGGCAGACTTTATGGGCAGCCGCGCTGCAGGGCCGCACTCAGTGCAAAGATGGTGCATTGGCAGGAAAACCCCAAAGCAGCGGCCATTCGATTTTTAGAAATGGCCGCCGCAAAAGGGCATTAACAGGTATCTTTTAGAGACCCTGAATTTCGGTCCCGATGTTTTTTCTACTTTGAGCACTGCCAATCTTTTAAGTATCTCATTTTTACCTATTTTTATTCTATACAACATCTCTACTACCTCCTCCTTTACTGTGACATTAGCAGCCTCTTGTTCTTTCATGAAGACAGAGTTAAACTACTCATTTAGTACCTTAGCCTTGCCTTCTGCCACCAGAAGAAGATATTCTTTTTGGTCCATAATCTGCCTCACCCTTCCTCTGAATACCTTTTTACTATTAAAATGTTTATAAAATACTTTTGGATTGCCTTTTATGTTAGCCGCTAATCTATTCTCATATTTTCTCTTTGCCCTTCTTATTCCCTTTTTTAGTTCTCCTCTGCACTTTTTATCTTCAGCTTCACACTAAATCTTCCATCCATTTTGCCCTCACTTGCCCTTGCTTTCCTCAAGTGCAGATGGTGGGACATTAGAGGTGCAATCACCCTCAGGCTCTGTCTTTGATTGAAAAATTAACTGAGATTAGTATGATAAGCTTAATATGCTTTTTTAAGTTTCGAAAACACAAACAAAAGCTGCAGCTGGTGTTCAGTCTAGTGCAGTTTGTCAGTTTATCTTACTTTTTCTTTCTCTCACACAAATAGCCTAACTGTTTAAAAAAAAAGACACTTAAGATATACATTACATTAATAAAACTTTTAAAAACTGTTCTCTAGCTTTTCTGTAAATAAGTTTGGGAAAAAATGCGAGTAGAATGTGCTGGAACGTAAAGAGCAATATCCAACAGTTCCGCTGGCTAAATGATGCTAATGCACCCTGGGAAATTAGGTCAACTAAACATATGTCCAAGCTACAAAATCTCCATTCAGCGGAGTAACAGCTCGAGGCAAATAATAACAAGTAAAAGCTCAGGCTTTGGGGAGAGGCTGAGGCCTTCAAGTAAAAACTTGAATGAACGCATTAAATGGGAACTTGATGGATACATTTCATTATATTATTGGGATTTTTTTTAAATTTAAGACTTGATTTTGGATATGATAAATTTTAGTTTCTGAAGAAAAAAAGCAAACTTCTTTTTGCCGAAATCATTTGAGTGGTTTGTCAGGAAAAGATAACATAGTACCATGTGGTGCTGTTACAGAGAGCCATGACAGGTCAGTTATCAGTTAATCGGTGGAAATCCTTTTACAGTGCCTCCTTTAGGGGTTACAGAGATATGTTACAGATACGTGCAACAGCTAACTAATAGATAAATAGAATTCACATAGAATAAGTTTTTCCAATGGAATGTGTACCCATATAACAATTTTATTTTTATAGGCAATTAGATATTTTTGTTCACTTCGGGAGGGAAATTAAAGTTTGTTTAGGAGAATAATATCAAATATACATCAGAAGTACACAAGTTTGAATAAGGACAGTGAGGCTTGATAATAGCTTGGGGCTTTAATTTTCTTCTCACCAATTTTCTCTCCTCCCCGCCTCAAGGCATTGACTCTTTCCTGAGGTATAATTGTATGGGTACCATTCATCTTCTACACCTTATCATGTGGCCATTATTTACACGAGCCTTAATACTGAGGAGATATGGAGGGTACTTGCCGAAAGAGGGTATCACAGATTACCTCAATCCTGTCTTCACCCAATATCCATGCATGCAAACTTCCATTGCTGGGTAGAAAACAAAAGCAGGAACTTAAATTTCCTCCGTTCATAAGGGACACTATAGTACCCCTGCAGCTAACCCATGTCGTCATCAGTTAATTTAACACAGACCAGAAATCGAGCCTGTGTTCCTCTTATGTGGCTCAGCTACTTTTTGGATAAAGCGGTTGATCCATGGGGGTGGGGAACATCTCCAAGACATGATGGGATGTCAGCCAATCACCATCTTTACCTTATCATTGGTCAACAGAGAATTCTTGCTGCTGTTTGATTCAGGGCAATGACTTTTGAAAAGCTACAAGGAATCGTAAACACATGACAGTGCCTCAAAGACTCACAAAATTGTGATTAAATAGTAATAATAGACTTCAACTGTGGCGTACCAGGAAATTCAGATTGGCAGACTAAAAGAGTAAGGGGGAGAAAGTAAGTCGCACCACTGTTGCAGCATTAATCCAGGCTGAGCAGTACGTTTAGCGCCTTGAAAAAATTTGGGTCTCCCGCCCAGAAATTCGGCAGAATCGGTCGAAGAGCTGACAGGGGCGATAAACCAGCCGTTGCACACCAGAGCTGGGGGTCGATAACGAAAGTTTGGTCGGTACATTTTGCAGACACGTTGCGCATGCACGGCACTCTGAATCAGATCCCGGGAAAAGCCGAGTCTTAAGGTGCAGCATAGTAATGCACCATTAAAGTTTTCAAAATCACTTGTTTTCAACCTGTACTGTTATGTCTGTCTGCCGCTGCAAACTCGGAGGCTCACGCACCGTGCTGTGTGTAAACGTTGCACTGACTGAGGGAAGCGCTTCTTCATCCCTGTAAATAGCCACCAGTTAACGACTCTGCAAGACTGTACTGACTGTTTTTTTACAACTGTTGGTTGTTATTGGCGGGCACTCAATGAAGTGCACGCACCGAATTTACTGACCGGGGCGCATGTGTGCGCATTGCACCAGGAACACGTCAGGGTCGCACGGATCGTCAGCGGCCAGGCGCAAATGGTTGGCGCCCACGGTGAGCTTCTTATGAATTTTCCGTCGGGATGCTAAAAACTGCGCGCCTGGTCGCTAAGCTCCAATGCTCACATTAACGCCCCCTCTGACTGCTAACTGAGGCTATAGACAACCGAAAATCCAGCCCTATGTTTTGATACATCATACTCAGTACATTCTTTCACTGCATGTTTCACCTCAGCCAACACTCAACACTTGGCCAGTTTCAAATGGGTGCGCAGTGCTGAAAGAGTGAGCAATTATGTATCCCAGGCTGTTAAGAGAAACATAGAAACATAGAAACATAGAAAATAGGTGCAAGAGTAGGCCATTTGGCCCTTCGAGCCTACACCGCCATTCAATGAGTTCATGGCTGAACATGCAACTTCAGTACCCCATTCCTGCTTTCTCGCCATACCCCTTGATCCCCCTGGTAGTAAGGGCTACATCTAACTCCTTTTTGAATATATTTAGTGAATTGGCCTCAACAACTTCCTGTGGTAGAGAATTCCACAGTTTCGAAGTTTCTCCTCATCTCGGTCCTAAATGGCTTACCCCTTATCCTTAGACTATGACCCCTGGTTCTGGACTTCCCCAACATTGGGAACATTCTTCCTGCATCTAACCTGTCTAAACCCGTCAGAATTTTAAACGTTTCTATGAGATCCCCTCTCATTCTTCTGAACTCCAGTGAATACAAGCCCAGTTGATCCAATCTTTCTTGATATGTCAGTCCCGCCATCCCGGGAATCAGTCTGGTGAACCTTTGCTACACTCCCTCAATAGCAAGAATGTCCTTCCTCAAGTTAGGAGACCAAAACTGTACACAATACTCTAGGTGTGGCCTCACCAAGACCCTGTACAACTGTAGTAACATCTCCCTGCCCCTGTACTCAAATCCCCTCGCTATGAAGGCCAACATGCCATTTGCTTTCTTAACCGCCTGCTGTACCTGCATGCCAACCTTCAATGACTGATGTACCATGACACCCAGGTCTCGTTGCACCTCCCCTTTTCCTAATCTGTCACCATTCAGATAATAGTCTGCCTCTCTGTTTTTACCACCAAAGTGGATAACCTCACATTTATCCACATTATACTTCATCTGCCATGTATTTGCCCACTCACCTAACCTATCCAAGTCACTCTGCAGTCTCATAGCATCCTCCTCGCAGCTCACACTGCCACCCAACTTAGTGTCATCCGCAAATCTGGAGATACTACATTTAATCCCCTCGTCTAAATCATTATTGTACAATGTAAACAGCTGGGGCCCCAGCACAGAACCTTGCGGTACCCCACTAGTCACTGCCTGCCATTTACTCCTACTCTTTGCTTCCTGTCTGACAACCAGTTCTCAATCCACGTCAGCACACTACCCTCAATTCCATGTGCTTTAACTTTGCACATTAATCTCTTGGCCTTCTGAAAGAAGCAAAAGAGGAAATAGCAGAGGCTCTGACCATCATTTTCCAATCCTCTCTGGCTACAGGTGCAGTGCCAGAGGACTGGAGGACTGCTAATATTGTACCTTTGTTTAAAAATGGAGAAAGGGATAGACCGAGTAATTACACGCCAATCAGCCTAACCTCGGTAGTGGGAAAATTATTGGAAAAAATCCTGACAGGATAAATCTTCATTTGTAAAGACATGGATTAATCAAAGACAGTCAGCATGGATTTGTCAAGGGAAGGTCGTGTCTCACTAACTTGATTGAATTTTTTGAGGAGGTAACGAGGAGGGTCGATGAGGGCAGTGCGTATGATGTAGTGTATATGGATTTTAGTAAAGCTTTTGATAAGGTCCCACATGGTAGACTGGTCACAAAAGTAATAGCCCATGGGATCCAGGGCAAAGTGGCAAGTTGGATCCAAAATTGGCTCGGAGGCAGGAAGCAAAGGGTAATGGTTGATGGCTGTTTTTTGATTGGAAGGCTGTATCCAGTGTGGTTCCACAGAGCTCAGCACTGGGTCCCTTGCTTTTTGTGGTAGATATCAATGACTTGAACTTAAATGTTGGTGGTATGATTAAGAAGTTTGCAGATGACACTAAAATAGGCTGCGTGGTTGATAATTAAGAAGAAAGCTGCGGACTGCAGGAAGATATCAATGTACTCGCATTGTGGGCAGAACAGTGGCAAATAGAATTCAATCCAGATAAGTGTAATGTAATGCAATTGGGGAGGTCAAACAAGGCAAAGGAATACACATTAAATGGTAGGACACTGAAAAGTGAAGAGGAACAAAGGGACCTTGGAGTGCAGGACAACAGATCCCTAAAGGTAGCAGGCCAGGTAGATAAGATGGTTAAGAAGGCATATGGAATACTTGCCTTTATTAGTCATGGCATGGAATACAAGAGTAAGGGCTTGAACTGTATAAAGCACTTGTTAGGCCACAGCTGGAGTACTGTGTGCAGTTCTGGTCTCCACTTTACAGGAAAGATGTGATTACACTGGAAAGAGTGCAGAGGAGATTTACAAGAATGTTGCCTAGACTAGAGAATTTTGGCTATGAGGAAAGATTGGAGATGCTGGGTCTGTTTTCTTTGGAACAGAGGAGGTTGAGGGGAGACCTGATTGAGGTGTATAAAATTCACCATCATAGGCAGTCCCTCAGAATCGAGAAAGACTTACTTCCACTCTTAAAATGAATCTTTAGGTGGCTGAACAGTCCAATACGAGAACCACAGTCCCTGCCACAGGCGGGACAGACAGTCGTTGAAGGAAAGGGAGAGTGGGACAAGTTTGCCGCATGCTCTTTCCGCTGCCCGCGCTGGATTTCTGCATGCACTTGGCGATGAGACTCAAGGTGCTCAGCACCCTCCCGGAAGCACTTCCTCTACTTAGGGCGGCCTTTGGCCAGGGACTCCCAGGTGTCAGTGGGGATATTGCACTTTATCAGGGAGGCTTTGAGGGTGTCCCTGTAATGTTTCCTCTTCTCACCTTTGGCTCGTTTGCTGTGAAGGAGATCCGAGTAGAGCGCTTGCTTTGGGAGTCTCATGTCTGGCATGCGAACGATGTGGACTGCCCAGCAAAGCTGATCAAGTGTGGTCAGTGCTTCAATGCTGGGCATGTTGGCCTGGTCAAGGACACTAATGTTGGTGCATCTGTCCTCCCAAGGGATTTGCAGGATCTTGTGGAGGCATCGTTGGTGGTATTTATCTAGCAACTTAAGGTGTCTACTGTACATTGTCCATGTCTCTGAGCTATACAGGAGGGCGGGTATTACTATAGCCCTGTAGACCATGAGATTGATGGCAATTTTGAGGGCCTGGTCTTCAAACACTCTTTTCATCAGGTGGCCAAAGGCTGCACTGGCGCAGTGGAGGCAGTGTTGAATCTCGTTGTCAATGTCTGCCATTGCTGATAAGAGACTCCCGAGGTATGTTAAATGGTCCATGTTGTCCAGGGTCGCGTTGTGGATCTTGATGACTGGGGAGCAGTGCTATGCGGTGAGGACAGGCTGGTGGAGGACCTTTCTCTTATGGATGCTTAGCGTAAGGCCCATGCTTTCATATGCCTCAGTAAATACATCGACTATGTCCTGGAGTTCAGCCTCTGTATATGCGCAGACGCAGACGTTATCCGCGTACTGTAGCTCGACGACAAGAGGTTGGGGTGGTCTTGGACCTGGGTTTGAGTACAGGGACAGGGAGGTGTTGCTACAGTTGTACAGGGCCTTGGTGAGGCCACACCTAGAGTATGGTGTACAGTTTTGGTCTCCTAACTTGAGGAAGGACATTTAGGGAGTGCAGCGAAGGTTCACCAGATTGATTCCCGGGATGGCGGGACTGACCTACCAAGAAAGACTGGATCAACTGGGCTTGTAGTCACTGGAGTTCAGAAGAATGAGAGGGGACCTCATGGAAACGTTTAAAATTCTGATGGGTTTAGACAGGTTAGATGCAGGAAGAATGTTCCCAATGTTGGGGAAGTCCGGAACCAGGGGTCACAGTCTAAGGATAAGGGGTAAGCCATTTAGGACCGAGATGAGGAGAAACTTCTTCACCCAGAGAGTGGTGAACCTGTGGAATTCTCTACCACAGAAAGTTGTTGAGGCCAATTCACTAAATATATTCAAAAAGGAGTTAGATGAAGTCCTTACTACTAGGGGGATCAAGGGGTATGGCGAGAAAGCAGGAATGGGGTACTGAAGTTGCATGTTCAGCCATGAACTCATTGAATGGCGGTGCAGGCTAGAAGGGCCGAATGGCCTACTCCTGCACCTATTTTCTATGTTTCTATGTTTCTATGTTTAGAGACGGCGAAGTTTGAACAGGTTCCCACTGGTTCTGTAGTTTAGTTCCACTCCAGCGGGGAGCTTGTTGACTGTGAGGTGGAGCATGGCAGCAAGGAAGATTGAGAAGATGGTTGGGGTGAAGACGCAGTCCTGTCTGACCCCGGTCCGGACCCGGATTGGGTCTGTAATGGATCCGTTGGTAAGGATCACGGTCTGCATGTCATCGTGGAGCATGCGGAGAATGGTGATGAACCTTTGGGGGCATCCGAAACGGAGGATGCTCCATAGACCCTCGTGGTTGACAGTGTCAAACGTCTTTGTAAGGTCGAAGAAGGCCATGTATAAGGGCTGGTGCTGTTCCCTGCAGTTTTCCTGCAGCTATCGCACTGCAAAAATCATATCCGTTGTGCCCCATAGGGGACGAAATCCGCACTGCGACTCCGGGAGAAGTTCCTCAGCCACGGGGAGAAGATGGTTGAGGAGGACTCTAGCGACGCCTTTCCCAGTGGCTGATAACAGGGAGATTCCTCTGTAGTTGCCGCAGTCGGACTTGTCCCCTTTTTAAAAAATGGTCAAGATTACTGCATCTCTGAGATCTCCCGGCATGCTCTCCTCCCTCCAGATAAGAGAGATGAGGTCATGTATTCACGCCAACAGTGCCTCTCCTCCATACGTCAATGTCTCAGCAGGGATTCCATCTGCTCCCGTAGCCTTGTTGTTCTTAAGCTGTCTTATGGTATTTTCTACTTCGTGCAGTGTTGGGGTTTTACTGAGGTGGTGGCAGGTAGCATGCTGCGGGATGGAGTCGAGAACACGCCAGTCAAAGGCAGAGTCTCGATTGAGGAGATCTTTGAAGTGCTCCTTCCAGCGGGCCCCGACTGCCTTGGTGTCCTTGATGAGTGTTTCCCCCTTCCTGGCCAGCAGTGCGGTGGGGCCTTGGGTGTTTGGACCGTAGGTGGCCTTGACTGCGATGAGGAATCCTCGCACACCATGGCTGTCGGCCAGCTGCTGTATCTCCTGTGCTTTCTCCACCCACCACCTGTTCTTTAGGTCCCGGGTTTTTTGTTGGACCTCAGCCTTAAGCCGTCTGTAATGCTGCTTTGCTGCTCCTGAGTTGGGTTGTTGTTTAAGGCTCAGAAATGTCCTGCGCTTGCGACCAATTAGCTCTTGGAACTCTTGATCATTCGCATCAAACCAATCCTGGTGTTTCCTGGTTGAGTGACCGAGCATCTCTTTGCAGGCATTAGTTATGGAGCCCTGGAGGGCAGACCAAGTGCTGTGGGCATTCTGTGTCTTGGGGTCATCAAGGCACGCCAGGTTAGTTGTGAGGCGCTGACTGTATAGGGCCCGGCATTAACTTTTTTGCGGCACTGCTTCTGCTGCCTCCTCCGCTTTGGGGCTATGTTGATGTCAATGATGCATCGGATTAGGCGGTGGTCCGTCCAGCAGTCGTCAGCTCCTGTCATGGTGCAGGTGATGCGCACATTCTTGAGATCCCTGGCTCGGATGATGACATAGTCAAGAAGGTACCAGTGTTTGGAGCGAGGGTGTTGACAAAATGCCTTGTATTTGTCCCTCTGGCAGAACAGGATCTTGATGATGACAGGTTCATGTTCTAGACATTTTGTCAGGAGTAGGGTACCGCTGGATTTGGCTTTCCCTACCCCCTCTCTGCCAATCACGCCTTCCCAGAGGGCTGTGTCTTTGCTGACCTTGGTGTTGAAGTCACTGAGGAGGATCAGCTTGTCATCTGCGGGGACACGGGACAGGGATTTTGAGAGGTTGGAGTAAAAACCCTCTTTGTCTCCTCTGTTGCATTGAGTGTTGGGGCGTACGCTCTTATGACTGTGGTGCATTGATTCTGGGATAGGGTGAGTTGAAGAGTCATGAGGCGTTCATTAACCCCGCAGGGGGTTCTTTGAGGCGGTCGACCAGCTCATTTTTGATGACGAAGCCGATTCTGTGGAGGCGGCGTTCTTCCTCTGGTTTCCCTTTCCAGAAGAAGGTGTAATCTCCACCTTGTTCCTTGAGCTGGCCTTCCCCTGCCCGCCAGGTCTCGCTTAGGGCAGCGATGTCGATATCAATGCGTCTAAGTTCCTGGGCAACTATGGCAGTGTGGCATTCTGGCCTGTCGCTGTTGGAGTTGTCCATGAGGGTCCTGACATTCCAGGTCCCGAACTTCATGTCAGAGGAGTGGAAGATGCTTGTGCGTGAGTTCTTTTAATGTATGAGGGGCCTGGATAGAGTGGATAGGAAGGACCCGTTTCCCTTGGCAGAGGGGTCAACAACCAGGGGGCATAGATTTCAAGTAATTGAGGGGAGGTTTATAGGAGATATGAGAGGAAATTTCTTCACCCAGAGGGTGGTAGGGGTCTGGAACTCACTGCCTGAAAGGGTGGTAGAGGCAGGAACCCACACCACATTTAAAAGATACTTGGATGAGCACTTAAAGTGCCGTAACCTACAGGGCTACGGACCAAGAAATGGAAAGTGGGATTAGGCTGGATAGCACTTGGTTGACCGGCGCGGACATGATGGGCCGAAATGGCCTCCTTCCAGGCTGTAAATTTCTATGATTAGAAAAGAATGCTGATTTTGGTGTGTGACCGATTAACATACGACTGACTAAAATTAAGTGTAACATGGCTCGTGTTTGCTCTGTGAAAAGCCTCCAAATACTGAAAGACGTCACAGCTCAATGAATTTGGCACCCTGTGCGTTGGGACATTCAAGATAATTCTCTCGATTCAGCAAGGCATGCTCCAGCATGTAAGGCTTAATTAGTGATACAAAAGCAAAATACTGCGGATGCTGGAATCGGAAATAAAAACAGAAAAAGCTGGAAATACTCAGCAGGTCAGGCAGCATCTGTGGCAGCATGTCTCTACAGATGCTGCCTGACCTGTTGTCTATTGCCAGCATTTTCTGTTTTAATGAGTGATAGTTGTGCAACTGTGACTTGAAAACTGTCAATGAAGTTTGTTTTATCAAAAGTCATTACAAGGTGGAAAAGTGTTTTCACTGCAGTGACTGACAATATGGGATGAATTGCTCTGGTGCTAGCTGTGTACAGTGGCATTATAAACAGATTTGTTTGAAAGTGAACCATCTACTAATGGCACAAAAATTAATTACTGGACACTTCTGATAACTGATGCTATATTATGCAACATTTACTATAACACAAAATAATCTCTCCCAAAGATAGTGTTGTAATAAAGGTAGAGATATCATTTGTTTTAATACGTATAAAAGACATACGCAATCTCAGGTGCGTACGTATGTTGTGAAGTAAAACTTTGCTGGAAAGAATTACTCCCGTCACGTACATTGAAAAAATTGTACAATCCTAACAAGCAAGATAACAAAATAGAGATACACACACACAGCATGGTTATTTAAAAAATCCATAGCTTCAACTTCAACTTCAATGGGGCTTTGTTTCCTGTCAAACCAATCTGGCTTTTCCCTCAAAGCAAAACCACTTTCACCAGTCAGCAAGAAAGCCACTCTAATCCACATCCACAAAGAGAATTGTTACTTTCAGAGATGTGGATTTGAACTAAGGTCAGAGAAAGAAAACAAAAAAGTCTGCACAACTGATGGTCACAAAATAACGTCTCAATTTGTACACACATGAAGCCGGTGAGCTGCAGATACCAGCTGAACAACCGCAGGCAACTCGCTGGTGAAGACAATTTCAATTGTGGGCTGCTGTTTTGCAGGTAATGGCCCGGAGGTAATCCTTGGGGCGGGGGTGATCTGGAGGGAGGACGACGATTGGGAGTTGGGGTGGGCGGGGGGGGGGGGGGGGAGCTAGCGACTGGGAGGACCGAAGCAATCGGAAGAGGGAGGATGGCCATCGGGAGGGGCATGGGGGGATTGGGGGAAGCGGTGGCCAAAAGCGGTCCATGGTTTTAATGTGGAGCCAGATGAAGCACTCCTGTACCTCCAGTCTCCACGTTCACGTAGGTATTTTTGACAAAACTTACCTTTTCGGGGGTGGTCTGCACTACTTTTAAGGACCACCAGTTAGGTTGCATAAAGACCTGGTTCTCCTGAGCACAGCTGGCCCAGTTGAGCATGCAAGAAAATGGATGGAAAGGGGCACGAGCTGCTGGAGTCCAGTGAAGCCCCATGCCAAGAAAAACAATCAGTAAAATATGTATAATGTAAGATGTAATATTAGACTGGGTGGTCTAAAATTTTACTTGGTGTACCTGGGAGCAGGGAAGGACTTTGTCAGGCTTTTCTTCAGAAAATTAAATTCGAGTAAAGATTTGAAGGAATATATTATGGGGGAGAAATTGGGTGCATTTGCGCTAATGGGATGCAAATGACTTTGCGATAGGGCGTGGCGCCGCTAACAACTCCCGCTAAATTTGGCTCCATTAACACCTCAATTGGGTTTCGCTCCCTGAAGTTGTGCCGGGGAATAACAGCGACAGCTTCAGGGGACGTGTACTCAGTGGCCGGCCGCTACTGGGGCAATATTTAAAGGGGAGGTAGCTGGTTGCTGCTGAAATAAACCTCCCGTTTCGCTTCTCACTCAGTTGGTACTTCGGTCGTGGCGTCGGTACCCCGATCGCTCAGCACAGCACTCTGCTTGAGCGCCAGGATGACCACGTGGCACCCCTGCTCCCTGGTTGTCCAGCTGGGTGGGTTCCCATTAGGCAGAGTATGCAGCTTGGGCCCTTCCTTTAAATCAGAGAACAGGCCCGCATACGTGGCAACGCTACATAGCCCAGTGTACAGCACTGCTGAGCTATGGGCCCCGCTCCCACCCCAGGAAGGAAGTTCTTTCTTTCGGGGGTGGTAACCCCAATTTATCAGGAGGGGCAAGACTTCTGCGTCTGGCGCAAAGTCTCACGCCTCGCGAGTGCTATTTCTAGGCTTACGTTACTAGAAATAACTTGAAGATCTATGCGCCATTTTCCCGTTCTACGCTTTTTTATTTCCTTGTGAATATATAAGTGGAAAAGTAATTTTGTTGTACCTCTGGACTTTCCTCTGTATGGACAGAAAACCCAACATTGCGTGGGCCTCGGGCCTATCCGTTTGGGCACAGGCATTCCCTATGCCTAGTTCACACTGGCAGGCCAGTGCAAACCAACTTCTATCCCATCATCTCTTCCTGATCAACAGCAATCAACTTTTTTAGGACAGCACCTGGAGTAGCTTGCTCCAAAATGTCAGCAACTGCACCATCACATTAACCAGTGTGGAAAGATACAATGCAGACTTTTACAATGCTGGTTTAAAATCATCACAGTTGCCAGCCACATACTTGTACCCTCCATAGTAAGTGTCTTGCAAGACATGTTACCATGGTGATAGTAGATTTTTGATTTTACAATGACGTTCTGAAGGGACAGATTCAAAACTAACTTGGGTCGAAATTCACCTCCGCTCGAAACAGCGCAGACCTACCATTTTCAAAGTCTTCTGGGTGCCGCAATGGATGCAGCAGCCTATCCGGAGAAATTCAGATCCTCAAACTTTTTTTTCCAAGTGGGGCAGAAGTGGCCTCATCATGGGGGCGGAAGTGAGGGGTGGAGCGGAGTGGCTGTCACTAGCGGGGCGGAGGTTGGGGCAGGACTGAGTCTCCGCCACCGTCACTCATCAGCACCACGCCGATGATGTTATCGTGCTGGCTCTCAATATGTCTCTCCCCTTCAACTAAAGGGTAGAGTTGCTGCGAGCTCTGCATCTTTTTCAGTTAGGTCCACTGGGCCACCAGGGAGGGTTTCGGCCGGGCCAGCGGCCTGGCAACCAAGAGGGGATGCCGGGTTGCCTGTTGGTGGCCCGGTCGAACCCCGGAGCATAATTGTCGGTCTGACCTGGCAGTCGGCCGACAAAAAAAAAAATGGCATTGGTGTCAGCGTCACCGCCCCTTTAAGGGCGGCCGCGGCCCCAACCAGCAAGGAATGCTCCGATACAGAAAGCTGTTGGTGGCACCGATCGGCGGCCGGGAGACTTCAGCAGGTGAATTTTCCTCCCGGGGCGGCTCCATTGCAGTGCGCGCTCTGATGACGTCTTTAAGACTCATCTGCAGGAGCGGGGCGGACCGTCGCACCGCAGCACAAAGCCCCGGGGTGAATTTAGCGAGTGTTGGCCAAGCCGCTGCAAGTCAGCGGCCATTCGGCACCGCCCTGTGGCCACTGCTTTCAGGAGGCCAGAGGCCTCATCGGGAGGCTGAATTTCGGCCCCATACTCTTTGACCATGGCTTTGGTCACCTCCCCAAAAATTTCCCCTTTTCAAAGGTCATGTAGCACCTTGGAAGGTTTATGCTGTCATAAAAGTTGATGGCTGCTAAAACTGCCCTGCAAGTGGAAGTTGTTGCAGGACCTACAACATTCAGTTTTACAAAAATAAATGCCGTAAAAAAAATCTATGCTGGCTAGCATGCACTCTTCAAATGGATTCTCCCAGTCTCACACCATTGTACATCCATATTATCACTGCTGTTTATAGAACACATACAGGGGTTAAGTATTTCCATTTGTTGGCTTGCCCATACATTAACATCCCTTTTCAAAATGCACATGCATTTGAATGTATAATATTATTGTTCAACATAAACTAAGCAGCAACACACTATTTATGCATCACTGCCCTTTGAGATTATTCTATAAACACAAAACATTAGAGACAGACATTGCTAAACAGCTGCAAAATAATAAAGCGCAAATTTGTATATAAAAAGCATCATTTAGCAAAGCATTGAAAATGAATTCCATCAGGTTCCGCATAGTTCTTATTCTGAATCACCAGCTACTTCCATCCATTCGACATTAAGACAGGATCTGACAAGACCTCCTCAGATGCAGGGACCATGGCAAAATAGACCGGGGTGCGTGTTTATTTCTAAAATCCATGCACATTTATTTTTGTGTTCTTTTATGTGGATTTTGCAGGAACTAGCCTTCTATTCTGAAAGGTCGTGGCCACATTCAATAAAATAAATGCAGCTCTTTTGACATTTAGCGGCAAAAGATCATGTGAAAGTGAAGGGAAACATTCTGAATGCTTTGCCAAGCATATTATCACAGGCTGTTCCTAAAAACCCTGCAGCAATGTACAGAAACACATATGTTTCTAACACTCATTACCCTAGCAGCTCTTTGACCATGACAAGCCCTTGCAGCAAAATTGAACAGAAATAATGTGAAAACCGAGTCCACTGAGGGTAGTAGAGTTTAAATGTGTTGGGTAGATTCCTGTTGACTTATCATCTTTTGATTTCAACAATTTTTGCAATGCAGTAACCTAACCTTACTGGGCTGTATAGGCTTTAAACCTTGTTTAGCAGGCCAGCCTGTGTGTGTTAATATACTAACTTCTTACATGTAAACCTTCGACTGGAAGAGTACATGCAGTGCTTTATCTTCAGATAAGTCACATTAGAAAAAAAGATGTGCATTTATATAGCAACTTTCATGACCACCGGACGTCTCAAAGCGCATTATAGCCAATGAAGTACTTTTTTGAAGTGTAGTCACTGTTGTAACGTAGGAAATGCAGCAGCCAATTTGCACACAAGCAAGCTCCCACAAACAGCAATGTGATAATGACCAGATAAACTGTTTTTGTTATGTTGATTGAGGGATAAATATTGGCTAGGACGCCGTGGAAGGCTCCCCTGCACTTCTTCGAAATAGTGCCATGCAACCTTTTACATCCACTTGGGAGAGCGAAAGACAGCACCATCCGACAGTGCAGCTCCCTCAGCACTGCACTGGAGTGTCAGCCTAGATTTTTCTATACAAGTCACTGGAATGGGACTTGAACCCACAACTTCCTGACTCAGAGGAAGAGTACTGTTAGCCTGTTAAAAATGAAATGGATTCAAACTATCTGAATGACTATAGACCAGATGGTCTAACATCAGTTGTAGGCAAAGTCAGAATCCACAAATCAAGATAAAGTTAGTGAATAGAATCCTCCAATTCTGGCCTCTTGTGCATCCTCGATTTCTATCGCCCCCACCACTGGCGGCCGTGCCTTTGGCTGCTTCATCCCTGGGCTCTGGAATTCCCTCCCTAAACATTTCTTTCCTCTTTTGTCTGATACGGATCCTATGAAACATCTTGGGACATTTTACTAAATTAAAGACACTATATTGTTGTTGTTGTTGTTGTTATTGTTGTTAAAAATTCAGATCTACGGTAGATACCTTCACAGGTTCAGTGGCTCCTGTAAGTGGATCCCACATTCCCCGAGGTGATTCATGTCGCCCAATATCTACTTATACAATCGTATAACCCAGGAATGTAATAATAGTACAAGGATGCTGGAGGATTGCCAGAGTCCAAAGAACTGTATTCCAGCATCGGAAAGGCTGAACACAGAAGCACAATTGGAGGAGGAATTATTTAGTACAAGTACTCATTCTGGCCAAAGTGGAATTTTCCACGCAGCAGTAATTTGGTGATAAAATTACCAAGATTCCAACTACAGGTACAGCGTCGAGAATCCAGAAGTCTCGGGACCGAGGTCGCTCCGGATTCCGTGTATTTCCTGACTTTGCAACGTCTTTCTGACATCCCAAGTCTGAAAACGCCTGGGTCAAGATGGGAGGGTGGGGGCTGGGGGTCGGCCCAAGGCGGGGGCGAGGTTGGTGGCGGCAGGGAGGGGGAGGGGGGGTCGGCCCGATTCGGGGGTGGGGTCGGCGGTGGCCCGAGGCCGGGGAGAGATCAGTGGTGGCCCGAGGTGTGGATCCGGATTCCGGAACATTTTCCAGATTCTGGACAACCCCGCCACGGATCGCCCCGGTGTCTGGATTCTGAAACAGTACGGATTCTGGAACTCCGGATTCTCAATGCTGTACCTGGTATAAGGTTCTTGGTTTTTTTTGTAAAATATAATTCCCGATGGCTAAACTCCCTCTAGAAAATGTTCCATTTCTGAGAAATATGTCAAAAGTGGATTCATATTCCAATGAATATCACCATCAGGAGTTTATTTGCCACACAGTTTTATCCCTTTCTCTGTATTGAGTCTTGCTAAAGGACAGAACACTAGGAAATGCCTTGACATACCTTGTCATCCATATTCTGAGAGAGTAACTCAGCCTCTTCCTCCTCTTGTCTCTGCCTCCTATAAAGAGCTTCCATTTTCTCTCTGGTCTCTTGATTACTTTGAGCTGCTAATGTAGCCATCATCCCGTCATGCTCCAGACATAACCTGCCCTCCATCTCCTCAAACTGTTCTCTGAAGACAGTGCTTAACCTTTCCTCTGAAAGGGGTGAAAGGACTCTCTCCCGTTTAAAGTTCCTGAGCAACAACACAATGGCGTTGATGTTCAGTCTTTTTCGATTATATTCCAGTTCTGTTTCCACTTGTATTGCATTCGATACATGTAAGCTGCAAAACAGAAATTGAAAGTTATGTGGTCTCTAATTAATGTAGTCGGGAATGAGACAAGAACAACGTTTTAGATAAAAAGAGAAATCACTAATGCTGGAAATCGAAAGTATAACCAGAAAGTAGAGGAAATTCACAGCAGACTTCTTAATAATTCATTTATTTTGAAGGTTACTTCTGTAAGAGTGTACAACCAGTGACTCATGCCATTACAGATTGAATTCATGACAGGCCGAGTCTCCAACTAGAGCTAACACAAGTACGACGGTTTCATTCTTTCTAACTAAACTAGATGGATGTCAGAAATGGTATTGATTAGTGTTTGCTTTGAATTCATTTCAAGCATTCATCGACAATGGGCTGAATTCTGCGTGGACTTATTATGACATAATGCTTTTGTTGTTGATTGTAGTGTGAAGTGAATGTGGAGCGAGTGGTCCTCTGGTGTGTCAGTCACTCTTTCAGTGCCAGGAGTGGGGCTCATTGAGACATTTTTGTGTTGTCAGCTTTAAATTTCACACCAGAGTCTCAGTTGAACTGGACCATTTGTTGATTTTTTTTGTAAGAAAATAGTCTTGCAACCAAAAAGAAGTTTCTCCACAAACCTTCGGTAGTCACCAAAACCTCAATATTGAGGCAAAAATTCACCATAGAGAATGTGCAACCCAGAAATATCTAAATACTTTTCATATTAATTAGCATATATAAAATGCAAATGTTTTTTAATTTTTTAGTATATAGATTAGGCTTTTAAATCAAGAATAGGGGGTGGAGAAAGCACAGGAGGTTCAGCAGCTGGCCGACAGCCATGATATGCAAGGATTCTTCACCGCAGTCAAGTCCATCTACGGCCCAAGCACCCAAGGCCCCACCCCACTGCTGGCCAAGAACGGGGAGACACTCATCAAGGACACCGAGGCAGTCAGGACCCGCTGGAAGGAGCACTTCAAAGATCTCCTTAACCGAGACTCTGCCTTTGACACGAGTGTTCTCAACTCCATCCCGCAGCATGCTACCCGCCACCAGCTCAGCAAAACCCCAGCCCTGCACAAGGTAGAAAAGGCCATCCGTCAGCTCAAGAACAACAAGACAATGGTAGCGGATGAAATCCCCGCTGAGGCACTAAAGTATGGCCAAGAGGCACTATTGGCCTGAATGCATGACCTCATCTCTCTCATCTGGAGGGAGGAGAGCATGCCGGGAGATCTGAGAGGTGCAGTAATCGTGACCATCTTTAAAAAAGGGGACAAGTCCGACTGCGGCAACTACAAAGGAATCTCCGTTATCAGCCACTGGGACGGTCATCGCTAGAATCCTCCTCAACTGCCTTCTCCCTGTGGCTGAGGAGGGTACAAAGGACATGATCTTTACAGCACGACAACTGCAAGAGGAAATGCAGGGAACAGCACCAACGCTGGTAGATGGCCGCCTTTGACCTTACAAAGGCAATTGACACTGTTAACCATGAAGGACTATGGAGCATCCTCCTCCGTTTCAGCTGCCCCCAAAGGTTTGTCGCGATCCTCCGCCTGCTCCACGACTACATTCAAGCCGTAATCCTTACCAATGGATCCATTACAGACCCAATTCACGTCCGGACCGTGGTCAAGCAGGGCTGCATCATCGCGCCAACCGTCTTCTCGATCTTCCTCGCTGCAATGCTCCACCTCACACTCAAGAAGCTCCCCGCTGGAGTGAAACTAAACTACAGAACCAGTGGGAACCTGTTCAACCTTCGTCGCCTCCAGGCCAGATCCAAGATCATCCTTTCCTCTGTCATCGAGCTACAGTACACAGAAGATGCTTGCGTCTACACACATTCAGAGGCTGAACTCCAAGTCATCGTCAACATCTTCAGCGAGGTGTACGAAAGCATGGGCCTCATACTAAACATCCGTAAGACAAAGGTCCTCCACCAACCTGACCTCGCCACACAGCACTGCCCCCCAGTCATCAAGGTCCATGGTGCGGCCCTGGACAACCTGGACCATTTTCCATACTTTGGGAGCCTATTATCAGCAACAATGAGGTTCAACACTGCATCCAGTGCGCCAGCGCGGGCTTCAGCCACCTGAGGAAGAGAGTGTTCGAAGATCAGGCCCTCAAATCTGGAACCAAGCTTATGGCCTACAGGGCTGTAGTGATATCCGCTCTCTTGTATGGTTCAGAGATGTGGACCATATACATTAGACACCTCAAATCGCTGAAGAAATACCACCAACGATGTCTCCACAAGATCCTGCAAATCCCCTGGGAGGACAGATGCACCAACGTTAGTGTCCTCGATCAAGCCAACATCCCCAGCATCGAAGCACTGACCACACTCGACCAGCTCTGTTGGGCAGGTCACATTGTTCGCATGCCTGACACAAGAATCCCAAAGCAAGCGTTCTACTTGTAACTTCTACATGGCCAGCGAGCCTCAGGTGGGCAGAGGAAACATTTCAAGGACACTCTCAAAGCCTCCTTGATGAAATGCAACATCCTCACCGACACCTGGGAGGCCCTGGCCAAAGACCACCCTAAGTGGAGGAAGAGCAGCTAGGAGGGCGCTGAGCACCTCGAGTCTCATCGCCGAGAACATGCAGAAAACAAGTGCAGGCAGCGGAAGGAGCGTGCGGCAAACCAGACTCCCCGCCCACCCTTTCCTTCAATCACTGTCTGTCCCACCTGTGACAGAGACTGTAATTCCCGTATTGGACTGTACAGCCACCTGAGAACTCACTTTTAGAGTGGAAGCAAATCTTCTTCGATTTCGAGGACTGCCTATGAGGATGATGATGAAATCATGAGTCTAGGATTTTGTGCACACCGGGCCGTAAATTGCGGTCTCTCCATGTGCGTACGATGTGCATGTGTCTAAACCCGGCACTTGCAATCTGTCACAATTTATTTTGCAAGTTGTGCACCTCCCCAGGAGAAGGGCCTTCGCCGGCAGAGATTTGGGCTACATGCCCAACTCTTGCCCAGCAAATGTCCTTTCAACTCTTATGCATGGTAAAAACAGGCGTAAGGCCTGATTTAACCAGCATAAGAGTTTTAAAAGATAAAGAAATAAATGTTATTACTTATTTTTATATTAAAAACCCTGCCCATAAAGGTAAGTTTAAGCTTAACACTATTAAAACACTTTTAAATTTCAAAAATGTATTTTTTTTAATAAAACATTGAATTTAATTTAATTGCTATTACTTAGAAAAATGTGAAGTGTTTTTTTTTGTTTTTAGAGGTTTTCTCATTGATAGTAATGGGAGCTCCGAACTCCCATTACTGTGAATGAGAATACTACATTGCGATTGGTGGTCCAGGCCCACGTGATCCCAGGAAGTGCTTACGCTCCTGGGATGTATGGGCCTCTGCGCTGGGCTGCGCATCTAGGCCTCGGAGCGTAAGTGTTCGTTCCTCCGGAAACACCAAGTACTTTCGTAAATAGTTTTTCGGTCGGAACATCTGCCTGCGGGAAGCCTCCCGCAATTCTTGGCCCAATATTTTGGTACATCAATGAGAAAATAGTTAACTCATGAATGGCATTATCTATTCTAGACAAAGAGAGGTACCGGACAGACGGACAATGAAGAGAGGAGGGAAAAGAGACAGAGAGAGGATGAAAGACAAAAGACATGAGGTTGATCAGTACCAAATTGCTAAAAATGTACTGTCTCGATGTTATTCACCATTGCTACTCAAACACAAGGGCGCTCATTCAATAGCTATGTGCACTCACTGAAAATGATGTCAAACTAACTTAGGAAAATATTTTGTCAGTACAGTATGACCTTTTACTGTTGCATAAAAGCTCCGAAATGAAATGCAACACATTTTATGGTGTGGGTTAGCTTTTACTGGCAAATGTGCTTTATTTAAAGGACTGCTGGAGGAGATTTGATCCTTCAGGTCATTAGAGTTGAAATATTGCATGAGGAATGCCACTGCATTAATGAACCAGATGCCACCACATGTCAGCCCAACAGGATTGTAAGAACCTCATTCCGCAGAGTCTAAATAGAAGGATCTTTGCTCTTAAAAAACGAAATAAATAGCTGCTGCATATAGAGGGAAGCAAATCCATGTACAAAAGCAAATAAAGATAAAAAAGCAAGTAAATAATTAAGTTAAGAGGCCATGCACTCTATACAGCAGAGCAGCAATAACAATTGCAATTACAAGTTTGTAACAATCAAAGACATGCAAAAGTTTCAGCACAGAAGATGGGGATATGGCCATCACATCTGTGCCGATGTTAGTTCTGGCATCAGGCTCAAACATCTGAGGCAAGGTTCAATCAATCAACATTGTCAAGAGATGATATAAACTAAGGCAAGAGGTATCGTACTGAGAGTCCCGAAAAGCCAATAAATACTGAGGCCCTATATTACCAAGAGGTAGTTGGGACCAGGATAGTTTGTCATGGTTTTTACACCAGGAGAAATCTCAATCATAAATTTCAGAGCTTCCACACCTGTATGAAAATGCAAACACAAAAAGATGAAAATGGGTAAACAATAATATGAAGAGGGGAAAGGTCAGATGTGGCCAGTGCAGTTCTTGGGCAGGTCTCTCCCACCTCATGCACTGAAATAGAGAGCAACAGAAAAGTGCAGAGCCCTCCAAAACCCCAGGACCATGTCAGGTCCCAGGCCGGACCTAAAAAAAATATTATGAATGGCAGCATCAGCCACTCCTGATATACAATAATTTGAATGGGGAGCCCATTAATGAATACATTTAAATTGAGATGGATGAAAGGAATATATAATTCTCCTTCATTGCACTGCCATCCACAATTGCTTCTTCCACACTGAACAAGGTGGTATTATCGCCTGTCGAGATAGAGAGTGAGAGAGCTCCAATTAAATGTTTCATCTTGATCTCTAGTAGGAGCTGCAGCGAGCCCGACAACACAAAGAAAGGAACAGAAAGAACTTGCATTCATATAGAGTGTTTCATGACCTTAGGATGTCCCAAAGCATTTTACAACCAATGAAGAACTATTTTTGAAATGTAGTCATTGTTGTAATGTAGTACCCTACGGGGCACAACAGACATGATCTTTGCAGCGCAACAGTTGCAGGAAAAATGCAGGGAGCAGCACCAGCCCTTATAGGTGGCCTTTTTCAATCTTACAAAGGCCTTTGACACTGTCAACCGTGAGGGTCTATGGAGCGTCCTCCTCCGTTTCGGATGCCCCCAAAAGTTTGTCAGCATCCTTTGCCTGCTTCACGATGATGTGCAGGCCATGATCCTTACCAACGGATCCATTACAGACCCAATCCACGTCCGGACCGGGGTCAAACAGGGCTGTGTCATCGCTCCAACCCTCTTCTCAATCTTCCTCACCGCCATGCTCCACCTCACAATCAACAAGCTCCCCGCTGGAGTGGAACTAAACTACAGAACCAGTGGGAAGCTGTTTAACCTACGCCGCCTCCAGGCCAGGTCCAAGATCACCCCAACCTCTGTCGTTGAGCTGCAGTATGCGGACGACGCCTGCGTCTGCGCACATTCAGATGCTGAACTCCAGGATATAGTCAATGTATTCACTGAGGCATATGAAAGCATGGGCCTTACGCTTAACACCCGTAAGCCAAAGGTCCTCCACCAGCCTGTCACCGTCGCTCAGCACTGCCCTCCAATCATCAAGATCCACGGCATGGCCCTGGACAACGTGGATCATTTCCCATATCTCGGGAGTCTCTTATCAACAAAGGCAGACATTGATGCGGAGGTTCAACATCGCCTTCAGTGCGCCAGTGCAGCCTTCGTCCATCTGAGGAAAAGAGTGTTTGAAGACCAGGCCCTCAACTCTATCATCAAGCTCATGGTCTACAGGGCTGTAGTAATATCCGCCCTCCTGTATGGATCTGAGGCATGGACGATGTATAGAGATATATCACCAACGATGTCTCCGCAAGATCCTGCAAATCCCCTGGGAGGACAGGCGCACCAACATCAGTGTCCTCAACCAGGCTAATATCCCCAGTATTGAAGCACTGACCACACTCGATCAGCTTCGCTGGGCAGGCCACATAGTTCGCATGCCAGATACGAAACTCCCTAAGCAAATGCCTTATGCAAAGCTCCTTCAGGTAAACGAGCCAAAGGAGGTCAGCGGAAATGTTATAAGGACACCCTCAAAGCCTCCCTGGTAAAGTGCGATATCACCACTGACACCTGGGAGACCCTGGCCGAAGACCGCCCGAGGTGGAGAAAGTACATCCAGGAGAGCGTTGAGCTCTTCGAGTCTCAACGCAAAGAGCATGAAGAGGCCAAGCGCAGGCAGCGGAAGGAGCGCGCGGCAAACCAGCCCCACCGACTCCTTCCCTTGACAAATGACTGTCCCACCTGTAACAGGATCTGTGGCTCTCATATCAGACTGCTCAGCCATCAAAGAACTCACTTTGGGAGTGGAAGCAAGTCTTCCTCGATTCCGAGGGATTGCCTATGATGATGATGATGTAGGGAAACACCACAGCCAATTTGCATATGGCCAGATGCCACGAACTGCAATGTGATAATGACCCGATGTCAAGTGATGTTGGATGAGGGATAAATATTTGCCAAGACACCGGGGCGATCTCCCCTGCTCTTCTCAAAAATAGTGCCATAGGATCTTTTACATCCACCTGAGAGAGAAGATGGGATCTCGGTTTACCGTCTGATCTAAAAGACGACACCTCCGACTGTGCAGCACTCCCTCAGTATTGCATGGGACTGAATGGCGCTGGCTGCCTCAGCCTAAACCAATGTTGCAGCTGGGACCTCAAGCAGGCATTAGGCCCTTATCTGCCTTTGCAAAGGGTCTAATACCTGCTTCAGACAGCGTACAGGATGCCTCTTGTTTGTCCTTACACAACATAGCGGGCGGTGCACTTCTGGTCAGCAGTGTGCACGTGCTTTGTGCCCGC